>NW_009242980.1:98020-99145 GCF_000388065.1 Fonticula alba | reverse complement strand
GGGGGGGGGGGGGGGGGGGGGGGGGGGGGGGGGGGGGGGGGGGGGGGGGGGGGGGGGGGGGGGGGGGGGGGGGGGCGTGTGTCAGCAGGGGGCCGGTCAAATGGCGAAGCGGCGCCAGCAGGCCTGTCGTACGGGGAGTCGGGCCGGAGATCTGGTTAACGGAGCGGATGAGCAGGCTGTGGGCGCGCTCCAGGCGGCGGACATTCTGCGGAGGAGAGGGGTCAGTGGGCGGTGGGCGGCAGAGGGACCCTCGGCGGTGGGAGAAGATCAGAGGGACAGGGGGATGCGCGCACGGTCTCCAGGTGGCGGTACTGCTCGCTGAACTCGGTGGCCCGGGTGACGCCGATGGTCTCGGTGGTGATCTGCTTGGCGATGTGGAAGCCTTGGAGGAGGGATGGAGGAACAGCGAGAGGAGCGGGAGGAGCGGGAGGGGAGGAGGGGAGGAAGGGCAACGAGGGGCCAGGGTCAGTGATGATGCGGCCGCCATGCGACCATGGCCTGCCGGGCGGGCACAAGCACGGCCGGCAAGGCGGGGACAGGGCAGCTCGAACGCACCGGTGTTCAGGCGCCGGGCCAGGGGGTTGAGCGCGCCCCAGGCGGCCTGGACGCCCCCGACCAGGGTGCCGGAGATGCCGCCGACCACCTCGGCCGCGGTGTTGACCGCAGAGCCGGCCATGCCAACCGGGTCCATGGGCTCGGAGTGCTGGGCCTCGGCCGCGGGGGCGGCGGCGGCGGCGGCGGCCGGCTGGTCCAGCATCGGGTCGTAAGTCGGGGCGCTCGAGTCGGACATGCTGTGTTGGAAGGAGGAAAGAGGGGGGGGGGAGAGAGAGGGATCTCGAGAAGGGGGGGGGAGGGCGAAGGGGGGAGGCGAAGGGGGGAGGGGGCGGAGGAGGGGATGCGTTGTGGGCGCCGGCCGGGCGGGTCGGAGGCCGGCCTGGTGAGCCTTCTATCCCCGGCCGACCATGCCCGGGTATGCGATCTGGAGTTACGCCTCCCGGGGGGATCGTGTGCCCGCTTCCCCCCCCCCCCGGGGGGGGGGATGGGACAATTGGGATCTAGGGACCTTGGGGGCGGGGCCTTCCGGCCAAGGCCTTTCCGGGCGACCGGGTACTGCCTGCGGGCGCC
>NW_009242980.1:94899-96001 GCF_000388065.1 Fonticula alba | reverse complement strand
GGGGGGGGGGGGGGGGGCGATCGGGTGCGCGCATGCAGCGCCCCCGGGGCCGGGCTGGAGGAGCAATCTCCCCGGGCACGGGCACGGGCCCGGCCCGGCCTTCCGGCGAGCCGGCCTCGGCCGGGGGGTGTTCGTCCGGTCCCTCGCCGGCGGACGGATGCCCAGCGATCGGGCTGGGCCTCCAACGGCCTTGGCGCCGTGCGGCAGGGGGGTCGCGCCCGCGCGCACGCACGCATGTGCCCCCCCCCCCCCCCCCAATCGCTGCCGGGGAGGGGAGCGCCTTCGCCCTGGGGCTCTCAAGAGACGGAGGGGCGCGCCGGCCTGTCGGCTGGCCGGCCGCCGCCGCATTGTCCCTTCCGCGCCTCTCCTCTTCTATCTCTCTCTCTCTCTCTCTCTCTCCTCTGCACCAAGCTCGCCCTCCGCCCCTTTCGTTCGCTCGTTCGCTCTCTCCCCCTTGAAGGTATACCCATGGCCAGCAGCGACGCGCAGGTGCCCCCGCCCTCGGGCTACATCGGCTCCCTGACGCCGGAGGAGTCGGCCACGCTGGATAAGCTGCGCAGCTGGCTGGTGGCCGACTACACCGGGTCGGCGCTCGCCCGGCCACCCATCTCGGTGGTTGTCGAAGGAGTGACCATCACCAATGGCACCGTCGAGGATGGGGGCCAGCTCTTCCGTGACTCGATGGTCGAGAACTTCCTGGCCGAGGTGAATGATGACCGTACGCGAGCCGTCCACCTCCCCTGGCGTTTTGCTCTTTGTCGGGCGTGATGTCTAACGTGCATCCCTGTCTGTCTGTGTGTGTCTGTGTGTGTCTGTGTGTGTCTGTGTGTGTCTGTGTGTATCTGTGTGTGTCTGCCTGTCTCTCTCTCTCTCTCTCCCCCTCCTCCCCCCTCCCCTCCCCCCTCCCACACACACGCATGCACACCCTTGTCTGCCGGTGGCCCGGGGATCTCTCCGGTCGCAGGCGCCCTCCTTCGCTTTCTCCGCGCCCGGCGCTGGGTCCCGGAGAAGGCGTATGAATCCTTCATCCAAGCCATGGCCTGGCGTCGGTCCTTCGGCGTCCTGTCGCTGGACGACTCGGTGCGCATCTCCCGCCCCCCCC
>NW_009242980.1:93422-94889 GCF_000388065.1 Fonticula alba | reverse complement strand
GGGGCAAGTCATTCTCAGTTCGGTGTGCAACCCCCTTCCTCCGGCGGTGGAGGCCCTCGGCCGGGGACGTCCTCGCTCCTTGCGCCTTCTCCCCGGGCCAGTGGGGGTGCCGGCCAGCACGCCCTTTTTGAGCGGTGTATTCGCGAGGGGCGGGCGCCGCGGCGCCCTGGATGGCCCCCATTCCTTCCCCGGGGCCGTCGGCAAATGGGCCGGCGGGACTCCTCCGCCGGGCATGGGGGCACCCCCTGGTCTTTGCGCTAGACCCGAGTCGCCATCGTCCACGTGCGGCGCATGTGTCACGCCGGGAGCGGTGTGCCCGGTCATCGGTTTGCATTATTATTTCGGGCATTTCCCGTGGCGGCGGCGTTTCCGCCGGCTGGGCGGGCCCACGGTCCACAGTGACGCCGGCGGACATCCGCGTGATCTATCCCATGGAGAGATTGCGGTTTCACAAGCCACCCCCGCCCGGGCGGCGGCGGCGGCGGCGGCGGAGGGGCGGGCGGCGAGAGCGGGAGTTGCACCGGGCGGCTGGCGAGGGAGGGGGAGCTCGCGCACGTACACACCCACGCACAACCGGCGCCGGCGGCCGGCGACCATGTGCCCACTCGGAGGCCGTTGCCTTGGCATACGTGGCGGGTGCGTGTATAGGTGGTGGGTGGGTGTGTATGTGCGCGACGTGCGCGGGCGGAAGTGGGCAAGGGCGCGCGTGTCCGGGACGCGCGGCGGGAAAGGGGCCGCGCCCGGGGGTGGCGATTATCTGGGCGGGTTTGGAGCGGGGGCGTGCGAGGGGTTCACCTGAGAGCGCCGGGCCGGGGCCGGGCCCGGGTGGCTCGCGGCTCGTGCGGGCCAGAAAGTGGGGGCCCGACGGAAAATGCCCGCCCTGCTCTCCCTGGGCTGTTTGCCGGTCCACACGCACTCCGAGGCTGCGGGCGGGGGGCGGGGGGCTGGGCTTTTTTGTCTGGCCACCCGCAGGGGGGTGCTTCTGAGCTCCGCCAAGGGCGCCCCTCCCGCCTGGTGGCCCCGGCTCCCCCCCCCCCCCTTTTGGCTGCCGGGCAGGGAGGTCTGGATCGACCGGGAGGCGGCCGGGCCGCCAACCCCTTGGTTCCCCAATCGGGGGGGGGGGGGCGGGGGCTGCGGAAGGCGGGCAGAAGGCGGGCGCGAGCCAGCATCCGAGCCGGGCTTGGTGCCACGGATCTTCCTCCCAACGGCGCCGTTTTCCGCGGTCCTGCTTCTTCGGGCGGGGGTGATTGGGTGCATTTGCCGGTGGCCATCACACACGCGAGCCGGGACGGGCCCGAGGGCGCGTGCGGGCGTCCCCCCCGCCGGCTAGCACAGGGCGGGTGTTTCTGGCGGGCCCATGCCTGACGGCGCCCGTGTGAGGAGGCAGAGCCGGAGAGCAGCCGCGGCTGCCCCCCCCCCGGACAGGCCGATACGCTGGAGGGGGGCAGGAGGGGGCCGCTGTGGCCG
>NW_009242980.1:86308-91041 GCF_000388065.1 Fonticula alba | reverse complement strand
CCTGGTAGATGCGGTGGTGCGTTTGGGCGAGGAAGTGCACCCCCGGGGGGGGGGGGGGGGGGGGGGAAGCGGTTGTCTTTTTGTCTCGGCCCCTGACTGACCGGCCTGCTGGGGTCCCTCGTCGGGGTTTTTTCTTTTCCCCATCCCTTTTTCCTTGGTCGCGCCGGGGCGCTGTCTTTCCGGCTGCCTAGCCCTCGCAGATGGGTGACGCCGGGAGGCGGACTCGCAAGGCCGCGGCGGCGGCCGCGGCGGCGGCCGCGCCGGCCACCGCGTCGCACGAGGCCGCGGCCGGCTCCGGGCCGCGGACCCCGGCCAAGTCGGCCCCGGCCGTGGCGGGCATCAGCTCGCCGGCTACCGCGCCGGTGGTCACGCGCCGGGCTGTCGCGCGCCCTCGGCTCTCCTCGGCCGAGGCGCCTCCGGCCTCGGATGCGGCGGCCGGCGCGGCCGGGTCGGAGGCCCTCGCCGCGCCCGACGGCCTGGCGGCCGGCGACCAAGTGCCGCCCACCTCGGCCGCCTGGCTGGGACTGGGGGACCAGTCGAATGGCCACTTCCAGGTGCGTGTGGTGTTCTTCTTTCTCCGTCCCTCCCTCGCTTTTTCGCGCAGCCTGTCCCCTTTCGCCCCCCCCCTGTGGCGTGTGCTCTTCTCCTCATGCAGTTCCTCCCCCCGCCCCTCCCTCCCTCCCTCTCTCTCTCTCTGCTTGTCCTGCCCTGCTCCGCCCTACGCCCTGCCTCCCCGGCAGCTGAGCCCGGCCGGGGTCGTGTCTTTCAAGCGCCCCGTCACGAAGTTCCCCTCGACCAATCCCCCCCAAGCAACCCTGACCTTGAAGAACACCCACTCTGCCCCGCTCATTTTCCGCGTACGTGTTTGTGGCCTGGTCATCGCCACGTGGGTGGGCGTGTGGCGCGGTGCACAGAAGCCCTGACACTTCAGGGGGGGGGGGGGGGGGCCCTGCGGGGGCCTGGGTGCTTGCTTTGCGACTGGCCCGCCCTGCCCTCTCTGCCCGGTGCCGCTTGCTTCGCCATGGCCGCGCCACTGACACCGCCGCCTTTCCTTGATGCGTGCGTGCGCGTGCGCGCGCCAGTTTGACTGCTTTTCGGGCCTGCTCGCCGCGGCGTCCAACGCCAATGCCCCGGAGTTGTCGATTCGCCCGAGTCAGGGGATCCTGGCCGCCGGGTCGACCACTGTGTGTACAGTTGAGGTGCGTGTGTGTGTGTGTGCGTGCGCGATTGTGTGCATGTGCATGTTTTCTTGCTTCGCCATCCCTCTCGCCCCTCTTCGTTTCTCACCGCCCATGCCTCTGTCACCATGTCGCTGTCTCTTCGGGGCTGGCCGGTTCGATATCAATATCAATGTCGGCACGCGTGCACGCCGCCCGCGCAGTGGCTGAAGCACGGGAGCGCCGTGGGTCGGCTGGTTCTCCGGGCGTGCCCGGCGCCGGCGGCCTTCAACCCGGCCAACACCCCCTCCAAGGAGGTGTACGCCTTCTGGAACCAGGCGGACGCGCGGCTGCTTGAGTTCCTGAGCTCGGGGGCGGCCACCGCCGGCCCGGGATCCATGGCCCCGCCGGCCCTGTTGCAAGATCCCTCCCCGGCGTCGAGCCTCATCTTGCCGGGGCCGGACCTGCCGGACCTGACCATCCGCCGGCTGGTGGACGCCTTCCAGGCGAATGACATCAGTTCGGCCCTGATTACCTGCCACCTGCTGTCGACCGTGGTGAACACGGCGGCGGCCGTGGCCGAGCATGGGGCTCTCGGCCGGCCGGAGCAGCCGGCCACGGCGGGCCACGCGGCGGCGGCCGGTGCCCTGCTTCCGCCGGGCGCCGGCCGGCCCGCCAGTGGCCCAGCCGATCGCAAGTACCTGCTCGATGGTGGGGTGGGGGGCCCTGCCATGGCCGAGGCGCCGGGGCTGGCCGGTGCCGGCCTACCGCCGCACGCCATGTCCCCCCATGGGCCGACGGGGGCCTCCGTCGGCATGGACCTGTCGGTGCTTGAGGCGGTCCTGCAGAAGCACTCCGGCCACCTGGCCCTGTCCATGGGCCGGGAGGTCCTGATGCTGGCCGTGGTCTGTGTGCTGAGCCTGCTGCTGGGGTACTTCTACGGGTGCCATTCGACGTCGTTGCGGCTGGCGGCCACGGCGGCCTCCGGCGGCCAGTGTGCGCTTGCGAGCGCCGCCGCCGCCGCCGCCGCCGCCGCCCCGGCCGCGGTGATTCCCTCGTAATTTTGGCAGGGGCCAGCTTGCCTGCGTGAGTGTGTGTGTGTGTGTGTGTGTGTGTGTGCACGCGCCTGCGCGGCGTGTTGAGGCGGGTGGCAGGAGGCCGGGAGGGGTGTCCTTGGCCGGGGCCCTTCCCCCCCCTCCCTCTCTCTCTCTCTCTCTCTCTCTCTCTCTCTCTCTCTAGCATATCTCCCCTCTCTTGCCCCTGCTCTTCCCTGCCGTCCCCCTCCCACGAGGGCGTTTATTTGAAAATATATATATATGTGTGCGGCGGGGTGCCATGCCGCAGACGCGCGCGCACGGTCCAGCGCGACAGGCCTAGACATACATGCAAGTCATACACACACGCACAGACGATCGCACGGGTGGGGCCCCCTCTCCACGGGGCGCCGCACTTTTTTTCCCCCGCTCTGTTGGATGTATGTGTGTGCGCCCCCGCGTGGCGGCAACACGAGGGGCAACATGGGGCACGCGCGCAAAGTAGGTGTATGTTGTGTATTGGGATATATATGGTCTTGCTCGCGCAGTCACTCTCTCTTGCTCTTCTCCCCCTCTGGTGAGGCCTCTCTCCTCGCCCCCACCATTTACTCGCGAAGAGAATGGCGCGTGGTCCCACTGCTCCCTGGCGTCGGCAGGATGGGCCACCAACGGAGGGGGGGGGGGGGAGCGGCCTCGCGCACTTGGAAAGGAAGGTAGGCAGGGGCTCTGGCGGGTGTGTGTGTGTGTATGTGCGCCGCCGCGTTGGAGCGAGGAGGGGTGCGCGTACACACCCTCACACGCACACGCCCCCCTCGGGTGGCAGGGCGGCGACAGGGGAGGAGAGAGAGGGAGAAGGGGCACGGATGTGCGCGTGGCACACACGCGCGCGAGTCATCCCCGCGAAGGCGCACTTAGTCGAGGATGTTGGTGACGACACCGGTACCGACGGTCTTGCCACCCTCACGGATGGTGAAGCGCAGACCGGTCTCGATGGGGACCTCGTGGATCATCTCGAAGGAGAGCTTGACGTTGTCACCGGGGACGACCATCTGGCCCTGTGGGCGGGAGGGGCGGGGCGGGGCGGGGGGAACGCGCGGCGAAAGGGTCAGAGAGAGCAGCGGCGGGCATGCGCATATGCCGGGACAACAACGGCAGGGCCGCCGGCACCACGGCCGGGGGAGGCGCGCGCGCGAGGGGCAACGTACCGGCTCGAGCTTGACGGTGGCGGTGATGTCACTGGTGCGGAAGAAGATCTGGGGGCGGTAGTTGTTGACGAACGAGGTGTGGCGGCCACCCTCCTCCTTGGTGAGAATGTACACCTGGGACTCGAAGCTCTTGTGGGACTTGATGGTGCCGGGGGCGGCCATGACCATGCCGCGGGTGACGTCCTCGCGCTTGACACCACGGATGAGGGCGCCCATCTGGTCACCAGCCTGGCCCTGGTCCAGGAGCTTCTTGAACATCTCGATACCGGTGACGGTGGTCTTGATGGTGCTGCCGTAGCCGATGATCTCCACCTCATCACCCTTCTTGATGATACCGCGCTCGGCGCGGCCGGTGACGACGGTACCACGGCCGGGAATGGAGAAGGTGCCCTCGATCGGCATGAGGAAGGGCTTGTCCAGGTCGCGGACGGGGTTGGGGATCCAGTTGTCGACGGCATCCATGAGCTTGAGGACGGCATCGTTACCGATCTTGTCCTCGCGCTCCTCCAGGGCGCACAGGGCGGAGCCGAAGATGACGGGGGTCTCGTCGGCCTCGAAGCCGAAGGTGCCGAGGAGCTGGGCACGGGGGGGGGGGGGGGGAGGGGGGGAGGCGAAGAGGGCGGGTCAATATACACACCCGGGGCCGATGGAAAAGGCACGGGGCGCGGGCAAACTGCGCCCGGCCGCCGGGCGCCCGGGGGCGTACCTCACGGATCTCCATCTCGACGTACTCGAGGGTCTCCTCGTCGACCTGGTCGACCTTGTTGACGAAGACCACGAGGCGGTTGATGCCGACCTGGCGCGCGAGCAGGACGTGCTCGTGGGTCTGGGGCATCTGACCATCGGTGGCGGCGACGACCAGGATGGCGCCGTCCATCTGGGCGGCACCGGTAATCATGTTCTTGACGTAATCCGCGTGACCCGGGCAGTCGACGTGGGCGTAGTGGCGGTTGGCGGTCTCATACTCGATGTGGGAGGAGTTGATGGTGATACCGCGGGCGCGCTCCTCCGGGGCGTTGTCGATCTGGTCGTACGCGCGGAAGGTGGCACCGGCCTTCTTGGACAGGACGCGGGTGATGGCGGCGGTCAGGGAGGTCTTGCCGTGATCGACGTGACCGATGGTACCGATGTTCAGGTGGGGCTTCTCGCGGACGAACTCCGACATCATGCGGCTGATGACCGAGGCCACGGCGGGGGTGGTGGTCTTGGCGGTCAGGCCGTGAGGGGCGACGGCGGCCACGGGGGCGCGGACCTGTGGCGGGGTGGGGGGGGGGGGGGGGGGAGGGGGGGGGGGGGGGTGAGTGGGGGGGGGGGGGGGGGGGGGGGCGTTCGCTCGG
>NW_009242980.1:83599-85372 GCF_000388065.1 Fonticula alba | reverse complement strand
GGGGGGGGGGGGGGGATGGGCGTGGCCATGGGGGCGCACGCGCATGCACGCGCGCGCCGGGGCACTCGCACACCACGCGCGGGCCGGGCGCGCCATGCTTCGGAAGGGGGGTGTCGCCGGCGGCCGGCGCAGAACACCATAACACAATCACGCGACGGGCACATGCCGGCAGAATGCCGCTCTATTAACTCAACACAGCTGGAGGGGCCTTTTGGGTGATTCTATTTCTGGAGAATGTGACCAGAGCATTGTGGGCCGGGGCACACGGAGCGGGGGGGGGGGGGGGGGTGGATTCATCGGCAGCGCCGGAGTGCTGGAGGTGTTGCTGCTGCTGCTGCTGCTGATGCCGCGGCTTTTATCGCCGGTCGCGGCTGCGACTGCGGCTGCGGGGGCGCCGGCCTCGGGAGTAGTATCGGTCGTCATCACGTCGGGAACGCCAGTCGCGTTCGGGGCTGCGGCTGCGGCGGCGATGGCGATCGCGGCTGCGGCTCCGGCTGCGGCTGCGATAGCGGCGACCGTCGCGGCTCCGGCTCCGGCTCCGGCTCCGGCTGCGACGCCGGTCGCGGCTGCGGCTGCGGCTCCGGGTGCGGCTGCGGCGGTCCCGACCACGGCCGTGTCGATCACGCTCATGGTGGAGGCTCTGGTGGTGCGCGCGCGGCTCCGGGGCCCGGATGTCGGACGCGCGCCGGCCGGTGGCAGCCACCGACGGGCCGCCATTGCCGTAGGAGCTGATGGCCAGCGAGTGATCCCGGCCGAAGGGGTCGGTCGCGGGCGGCGGCCGGGCAAAGCCCGACGTCAGTTGGCTTTCGACCAGGGAGGCCATCTCGCGCGAGTGCTGCTTGGCGGCCTCTTTTTGCTGGTCGGCGATGACTTTGACGATCGGCGCCACGAGGGTGCAGTGGGTCAGAGCCAGGGAGAGAGGGGTGGGAGCGGTGTCCAAAGGAGGGACGGATGGGGGGGAGGGGGGGGGGCGGAGGGGAGAGCCGGGGCATACTGTTCTTGTTGAGGGCCTGCTGCATGCGCTGCTTGAGCATTTCCGCCCGGGAGAGGGGCTTGCTGGGGGGCTCCTCGGGCGCCGGGGCCAGCGCCGGCGAGGGGAATGAACGTGCCGGGGCCAGTGCCGGCGAGACGGGCAGGTGCGAGAGCGCGGCGCGGGAGTCCTGGGCGGAGCGGCCCGGGCCCCGGTCCCGGTCCCGGTCCCGGTCCCGGTCCCGGTCCCGGTCCCGGTCCCGGTCCCGGTCATAGCCACCGCGACCGGTCCTGGCCTGGTCATAGCCACCGCGACCGGGCCTGGCCTGGTCATGGTCACTGTCGCTGTCGCTGTCGTCATCCGAGTCGGAGTCCGAGTCGCCGGGGTCATCGTGCGCGGCCGGGGGGGCATTGCGCTCGAGCCAGTTCCAAAGGGGGCTGAAGGCCGGGCCGTCGGTGCTGGCCTCGATGCCGCGGGCCTGGTACTGGAGCTTCTTCCGGAGCAAGCGCCGGAGACGCTTGCTCTGGTACTTGAGGGCTCGGTGTGAAAGGGTCCCGGAGCCGGCCTCGGCCTGGGCCTGGGCTTGGGCCTGGCCGCGGGCCGCCTGCTGGATGAGGCGCTCGGTGCTGTTGCGGTTGGCCTGGCCGCGGGCCGCCTCCACCGAGGCCAGGTACAGGTGCTGCACGAGCTGCTGCATGCCAAAGCGCCGGCCCAGTGTGGCCAGCTGGTCGAGGGTGTGTCCGGGCAGGCGGTCCAGGGCCTGAATCAGGCTGGTGTCTAGCGGGGCGGGGAGGTGGGGGGGG
>NW_009242980.1:81553-83409 GCF_000388065.1 Fonticula alba | reverse complement strand
GAGGGGGCATGGGAGGGGTGGGGAGAGGGAGAGGGAGGAGGGGACGCCGTCCACCGGCGCGTTGGGGGGCGTTTTCAGGGGGGTTTAGTGTGGTGCTCGAGCGGGGCCCGCAGCGCCGGGGGCGAGCGCGGGAGGCAGGCGAAGTGGGGCGAGATGAGGGCCAGCTTGGGGGCAGCAAGGGTGGGCACGCGCACGGCGGCGGCACACACACCGCTCGAGTACTGGGAGGCGATGGCGCCCGGGCCGGGCGGCGGCAGGGCCAGGATCGGGACCTCGGGACGCGGGCTGCCATGCCAGGCGAGGCGCGAGATGGGGGGGGGGAGTTAAGATGCGGAGAGGACCGGGAGGGAGGGGCAGGCGAGTGGAGACCAGCCGCCGGGCCATTGGCCCGGGGCACGCACATCGGGTCGGCAGGGTGGTGCCGGCCGGAGTGGTGGCCGGGGCCGGCCGGTTGATTGAAGAATTGCCCGACCTGGGCACGGGACTCGAACACACGATCCCAGTATTGCTCGATGCTCTTGAGGAAGTCGCGCTCATTCACTGGGGGACCAGCGGGGATTGGGCGTTAGTTTGTGCTCGCGTGCTTGCTTGCCTGCTTGGTGTCGGGTGCCGCCAGCTGCCCTCCGTGGTGTGGCCGCGGGCCGGCGTGGCATGCGGGTCAATGGGAGGGCAGGTGGGCAGGGACGCACGGTCCAGGCGGGCCGCCTCGACCAGGTGGCGGTACCGCTCAAACTGGAGCAGGTCGTCTTCGGCCTCCTTCTTGCGCTCCTCGCGGCGGGTGAGCGCCGGAGCCGGCGCAACGCGCGGCAGGTAGCCGAGCAAGCTGCGGGCGTCGAAGCTGGGCGTGAGGCCATTGTCAGTGATCGAGCCCGGGGGAGGGGGGGGGGGGGGAGGACAGTGCGGCGTGTGTGCGCGTGGGCCTGCCCAGAACCCGGGCGCGGAGCGTACCGATCGAGGAAGACTGACGGGTCGCCAGCCCACTGGAGGCTGGGCGTGGCGACGGCGGCGGCGGCGGCGGCGATCCGAAGGTGGCCGGGATCCCGGCGAGGGCACATGCTGTCAGGAGCGGAGCCAGGGGGGCGGGGGGCGGGGATGTGTGTACGTCAAGGAGGAGTGATCGCCGGAGGCACGCACAGGTGGGCATGCTCGTTCAGCTCCCCGGGGAGAAGGTCCTCGGCGTCGGTGCTCGGCTGCTCGGCGGCCGACACGCCGACGACGCGCAGGTCCTCGGTCTGGTCGTGATCCTACGGGAGGCGTGGGTCCGGCGGCGGCGGCGGCGGCGGCGGTGGCGACATGGGGTGTGAGCGAGAGAGGGGGGTCCTGAGGCGGTGGGGACGCCGGGAGCAGCGCACCATGCTGTTGAGGAAGGCGCGCCGGCGCTCGCCGCGCTTCTTCAACTCGTACAGGCGCTGCCTGATGCGCTTCTCATTTTCGCGTGCTGCGTGCCACATGCCGATGCGCGGGGTGGGGAGGGGGCTTGTGTGCGTGCGTGCGTGCGTGCGTGCGTGCGTGCGTGCGTGCGGATGTGTCCCACGGATGGTGTGCCCGGGAGGAGGAGACGGGGCGAGAGGGCAGGGAGGCGTGGTCAGGGGCCGGTAGTCGGGGATGCCACCGGCGCTTCTGGGGGGGGGGAGGCGAAGGCTAGCGATGTGCCTATGGCGGCGGGGAGCAGGCGGGGGGCACGGCGGGGGGGTTGGGGAGGATCGGTGGGGGCGGGCCCGGCGCGGCGCCTCCACGCGCGGCCCAGCCATAAACCGCCCCGGAGGATCGCCCGGGCCGAGCGTTGGCACTCGCCTGCGGGGCAATCCCGCGGGCCTGGCGGGCATACCCTGCCCGGGCCATGTCTGCTCCGGCGG
>NW_009242980.1:78707-81403 GCF_000388065.1 Fonticula alba | reverse complement strand
CCCCCCCCCCGATACACACAGCTGCGGGGGACAAAAAGCCGACCCGACTCGGCTGCAGCCGCGGGGCGGCCGCGCACCCGACGATTGAACCTTCGTCCTCCCTGTTTGCTTTTTTTTTCTCCCCTCCCCCCCCCTTTCGCGATTGTTGCCGCAGCGACACACGCACACGCGCCCGTCCGCCCACCCGCCCGTCCCTCCACACCATGATCGAGCCCTCCCGGCGCCGCGACCCTGGCGAACATGCGCGCACCCATCCCGGCCGCACGCGCTGGATGACCGGCTTCATGCTGAGCACCATCCTGCTGGCGGTCATTTGGTCGAAGCTGGAGCTGAGCGCCGACAAGGTGCTGCAGTATGCGCTGCTGCCGGCGCGCATGGGCCAGATGGCCTGCGGGCATGTGGCCAAGACGGTGTGCTCGGCGCACTACGTGTCCGGCCGGTCGCTGGAGGACATCGATGCCCGGGGGGATGTCATCTCCCTGGCCCGGGGGATCTGCCGGGTGGAGCTCTTCGAGGCGGGGCCGCAGGCGCCGGGGCCCGGGGTCCGGGCCACCGGGGCCGGCGGGCTCTTCGAAGCGGAGGCCTACTTCCAGGGCAAGCATGGGTGCTTCCTGGCGCCGGCCTCCGGGGCCCTGTCCGGGCGGCTGTTCCCGGCCGGGGCGCCGATCTCGCGGCACCCGGCGCCGGGGGCCCTGGCGGCGGCCGGGTCCGGCCCGGACGCCTGGGCCTTTGCCAATGACCCGGCGGTGGCCTGGCCGCATGGCGACGCCGGGGTGTCGGCGGCCGATGCGGCGGCCTATGCCCCGGTGCAGGCGCGCCTGCGGCGGGAGTTCGCGGAGCTGGCGGCGGCCGACGCCCGGGCGGCGGCCCTGGCCGGCGGCGCGTCCTCGGCCGAGGCCGACGCGGCGGCCGACGCGGCGGCTGCCAGTGCCACGCCCGGCACCCGGGCCATGGTGGTGGTGCATCGCGGCCGGCTGGTGGCCGAGGCGTATGCCCCGGGGCTGGGCCCGATGACCCCGCTCGGGGGCTGGTCCATGGCCAAGAGCCTGACCAATGCCGTGGCCGGGACCCTGGCCTTTGAGGGGGGCTGCGTGCGGCTGGATGCGCCGGTTCGGCCGTCGGTGCCGGAGTGGTGGCCGGCGGCCCCGCCGTCGGCCGGGCACTCGGTGTACTGCCCGGGCGCGGAGCTGGGCGAGAGCCTGCTGCCGGCCGCGGCGCCGGAGCACCCCCCGGAGGCGGAGGCGCAGGCGGAGGCGGCCACGGCCACGGCGGCACACCGGCACGCGGCCGTGGCCCGGCGCTTTGCCATGTCCCCGGCCCCGGCGGCCGGCCGGTGGGCGGCCGACCCCCTGGGGCAGATGTCCCTGTGGCATTTGCTGTCCCAGTCGTCGGGGCTGTCCTTCGACGAGTCGTACGGGCTGCTGAATGACCCGGCGCGCATGCTCTTCCTGGAGCCCTCTTCGGCCGGGTATGCCGCGGCCCTGGAGCACGGGGGCCCCGGGACGCCGGCCGTGCCGCCGGGCAGCCGGTTCCTCTACACCTCCGGCAATACGAACCTCGCGGAGCGGGTGGTGCAGACCCGGTGCTTTGGGCGCCTGGTCGGGGAGGCCGGGGCCGCATGCGACCCGGTGCCCGGGAGCCAGGCCCCGGCCGAGGCGGCGGCCAGTGCCCTGGCCGGGGGGTCCCTGCGGCCGGCCGGCTGGCAGGTGGACTACGAGGCGTACTGGGGCCATGTGCACCGGAGCCTCTTCCAGCCGCTGGGCATGTCGACGGCGGTTTTCGAGCGCGATGCGGCCGGCCTGCAGGTGGGGTCCTCCTTTGCCATGATGAGTGGCCGGGATTGGGCCCGCCTGGCGTACCTGTTCCTGCGCGGCGGCGAGTGGGTGACGGCCGACGGCCGGCCCGGGGCGCGGATTGTGCCGCGCGAGTGGGTCGACGCGTCGACCCGGCCGACCCCGGTGTCCGGCGGCGGGCACGGCCTCCACTGGTGGACCTCGGCCACGGCCGACGGCGACACCGGCGGCGACGTGGCCTGGCACAAGGACCTGCCGAAGGATCTCTTCTACATGGGCGGCTTCGAGGGGCAGCTGTCCATGGTGGACCGGGCGTCGGATTTGGTCATCATTCGCCTGGGCAAGACCAAGGGCGGCTTCCGCACCCCGAAGGGCACCAGCCTGGTGAAGGATGTCCGTGAGATGGCTGCCGCCGCCGCCGCTGTGGTGGCTGCCGTTGCCGATGTCGTGGTGTGAGGCGGGCGCCCCTGCCCGGCCGGTGTGCTTTTCATTCGTGCGATGGCCCCCGCCCTTCTTCCCGTGTACAAAATGGGGGGGGGGGGGCGTCCCTGTTGCGCCGTGTTCCCCTCGGCTCCTGCGGGCGGGGGGGGGAGGCGGGGCGCGGTTCCCGGGGAGGCGCCCGTTCCGCTGGCAGCCACAAGAATGTGGCCCCGCGTGACCGCGCTCCCAAATAGATCACGCGCATGCGCCATTTCGTCCCCCGCTGACTCGCCCCCGGGGCTGTTTGTTTTTGGGCGCGCGCGCGCCGGGTGCCTCTCTCTCTCTCTCTCTCTCTTCCTCGCCTTGTTCATGTCCTCCGGCCGACCGGCGGCCGGCGGGGGCGAGGGGAAGACGCACGTCGGTATGTGGCGAGAAGCCCCCGGTTCGGTGGGGTCCGGCATGCCGCCCTCCCGTGCCGGCGGG
>NW_009242980.1:72728-78601 GCF_000388065.1 Fonticula alba | reverse complement strand
GGGGGGGGGGGGGCGGGACATCGAAATGTGTGCGTTTGGCGGGGCGTTCCGGAACGTCGGATGGCGGCCGATGGCGCAGGGGCCGGGATTGCCCGCCGGGTCTCTCAAGGCGGACCGGGGACAGCGCGAGCGCCGGGCCCGCGCCCTGGCCAGCATCCCTCTCACCTCCTCGTCCCTGGCTCCGTGTGTATACGGCGCTCCTTTTGCTCCCTCTTTCCCTCTTTGCGTATTCTCGCCCCCCTGCCCCTCCCCCTGCATCGCCCCGGCTCCTCGGCGATCTCCCGCGCGTCTCCTTTGCCTGCGCGCGCACACACACACACACGACAAGCATGAAAGTCGACCTGGACGAGTGCATCGAGCGCATCACGCGCCTCGAGCTGCTGGACATCTCGCTGATCAACTTCCTCTGCGAGTCCATGAAGGAGCTGCTGCTGCGCGAGCCGAATGTCGTGCACATCAGCGCGCCGGTCACGGTCGTCGGCGATGTCCATGGGTGCGTGCCGCCCCTCCTCCCTCCCTCGCGGCTCCCTGTGGGCCCCCATGCCGCACGCGTGTCTTTCGGGGGGGGTGGCTGCCCGGGCGGCGGCGGGCCAGGATCTGACATGTGGCTGTGCATCTGCCTGTGTGTGGGGGCCGGGCCTCCGCCGGGTGAAGGCAATTCTACGACGTGCTGGAGATCTTCAAGGTCGGCGGCAAGTGTCCGGACACCAACTACCTGTTCCTTGGGGACTTTGTGGATCGCGGGCACCACAGCGTGGAGACCATCACGCTGTTGATGTGCCTGAAGCTGCGCTACCCGGACCGGATCACCCTCATCCGGGGCAACCACGAGTCGCGGAGCATCACCCAGGTGCGTGGGGCCAGCCTTGGCCGGGGTACCCCGATGGCCATCTTGTCGGGCCTCCCCGCCGGCCGGTTGGCTGACTGTCTTGACCCCCCCCCCCCCCCCCCCCCCGCCGCCGCCCCGGGCCCGGGCCCCCCTGCTGGGCTGGCAGATGTATGGCTTCTACACGGAGTGCCTGGCCAAGTATGGCACGGCGCAGGTGTGGACCTACTTCACGGACATGTTCGACTTCCTGTCGATCGCGGCCCTGATCGATGACCGGATTTTCTGCGTGCACGGCGGCATCGGGCCGACCGTGCAGACGGTGGACGCCATCCGGGCCATCGACCGGTTCAAGGACATCCCCACCGACGGGCCGCTGGCCGACATCATGTGGAGCGACCCGGACCCGGTGAAGGAGGACTTCTCGGTGTCGCAGCGGTGCGTGGGTCGTGGGGCCTGGGGCGTGGGGCGTGGGGCGTGGAGCGCGGGGGAGGGATGGGCGGGAGGCAGAGCGGGCCTGCGGTCATATGGGCCAGCGTTCTTCGCACACACACACACACACACATGCCCCCCAGACGCTCATGCTGACCCTCGGTGTGCTGGTCAACAAATGCCCCCACGGGCACGCGGCTCTCCGCACATGGGCGTGCGTGCTGCCGGGAACAGGGGTGCCGGCTTCACCTTCGGCAAGCGCGTGGTCAATCGCTTCTGCGATGTGAACGCCGTGGACCACATCCTCCGGGCGCACCAGCTGTGCATGGAGGGCTACCAGATTCTGTTTGACGACCGCCTGACCACGGTGTGGTCGGCACCGAACTACTGCTACCGGTGCGGCAACAAGGCGTCCATCCTGGAGGTGGGCGAGAATCTGGAGCGCAATTTCAACATCTTCACCGAGGCCCCGGAGTCCAAGCTGGAGGCCCCGGCCATCCCGAAGGTGCGTGTGTTCGGCCGCCGCCGGGGGGGGGGCTTTTTCCTTCTCCTCCTGGCCCGCGTGGTGCTGTGCTGTGGTTCTGACAGGGCGCCTCTCCCGGTTCCGCAGGTGGTGGACTACTTCCTTTGAGCGATGCGCCGCCCAGGCGTCGAGGTGCCCCCCTGGTGGCTTCCTCTTTCCCTTTTTTCTTTTTTTTTTTGCTGCCCCCTGCAGGGGGATGTCCTTGCGCGCCCGTGTGAACAGGCACCGGGCCCTGCACGCACACACACACACACCGCGGCCCGACTCTCTGGAGAGCGAGAGAGGAAAAACAAAACACACGCCCCCCTGCCCTCGCCGACGTGTTGCATCTGCATGCGGGCCCTGTGCCCCTGCCTTGGCTGCCTTTGGCCCTGCCTCTTGCAGCCCCGTTCTCCTTCTTCTGGCAGCAAGGAGGGGGGGGGGGCGAGAGAGGGGCGGGTCTTATTCTAGCGGTTTATTTTTAATGCAGGAGGGGGTAGCCGACCAGCGCCGGTGTGAGCGCGCGCGCGCGCGCACGCCGACACCCCGGCATGGCCAGGCAGAGGGGGATAGATTACAACAGAGGCACGGAAAGGGGGCGAGAAGAAGGAAGCAAGGAGCCGACACGACAGAGGGGGAGACCGAGGGGAGGGGGAGGGGGCGCTCAGTCGTCCTCCGGGTTGTCGAAGAGGAAGTTGGCCGCGAGGTTCTCGTCACGGTCGCAGCACAGGAAGGCGTTGAGCACGCGGTCCTCGGAAAAGCCGAGGGCCATGAGCTGCGTAGGCAGCGCACAGGGGGGGGGGGGGGGGGGGGGGCACACCAATCAGGTCAGATGGCGATGAGGCGGGCCGTCTCTCATTTTCCCCCACGGCGGGCCCCTGCCCGGTGGTGGTCCATCGGGACTCCTCCCGGTCCGGGCCTTGTGCGGCCCATCCATAACAATTGGGCATGCCCCCGGGCGCCGCTCCGCGATCTCATCCTTCTTTTGTGCGCCCAATTCCGCCGCCGGGGGGGGGGGGGGGGGGAGGGCGGGGGAGGGGGAAGGCGGGGCCCATGGCGGGGGAAGTGGATGTTAGTGTGGGCGTGTGGGCGCGTGGGCGTGCGAGCGCGTGGGCGCGTGGGTGCGAGCCCGCGGGGCCGGGCGGAGAATGGGGCAGGCGGGGCAGGCGCGGCACACGCACGCGGCGGATGGACTCCAGCTCCTGCGGGGTGATGGCGATGGACCCCTCGGGCAGGTCGTTGCCGTCCGGGCCGGGGCCCTCGCCGTCGCTGAGGATCTCCTCGCCGGAGATGGACCCGCCGTCCTCGCCGGCGAGCATGCTCATGATGTCCTGGTCAAACTCCATGGCATCGTCGTCGCCGTCCTCGCCGGCCTCATCGTCATCATCATCGTCGGCCGCCAGCAGACGGATGAACTGCCGGGGGTTCCGGGAGATGAGCTGTGGTCCGCATGTGCGCGCGTGCGCGTGGATAGAGGAAGGGGGGAGGGGCACGCGTGAATGGGGTGTCGGGAGTGACGGCATCCGGGTCAGGCACAGCGAACAGGGGGGGGCGCGTGGGGCATCACACGTGGGGGGGGGGAAGGCGGGGAAAACAGGGGGGGGGGGGGGAGAGGCAAACGGACCTGGAAGAAGGGGGGATTGGTTTGGGCAAAGTGCGCCAGGATGGGCGGAATACAAGGGGGAGAGGCGGCGAGGCAAACGGACCTGGAAGAAGGGGGGATTGGTTTGGGCAAAGTGCGCCAGGATGGGCGAGAGGGCCGAGGGCTGGGCGCGCACGGCCTGGCGCAACTGGCGGATGATCGGCAGATTGCGCAGGGCTTCGAGAGGGTCTGCGAGTGGTCGGGGGCCCCGTGGCCCGGGGTCGGCGGGAGGGAGGCGCGTGAGAAAGGGCGAGGACGGAAGCAGGGCCGGCGGAAGGGGAGGCGGCTAGGGGTGTCCCGGGGGGGGAGGGGGCCGGCACGCACTGTCATCATCGTCCTCCATGTCGTCGTCGCCGTGCATGAGCGAGAGCAGGGCATTCTGGGAGTACTCATCGTCGGAGCCCTGGTCGTCGTCGCTGGCGCCGATCATGGAGGCGCCGGCCATGGCGCCGGCCGAGGCACCGCGCGGAGCCGGAATGAAGCCCTGGAGGCGGGGGAGGCAGAATGTGAGCCGGGTGGCGGGAGGGGGCGGCAGAGACAGCGAGGGGGCGGCGTACGGAGAAGAGGAACTCCGCGGCCAGGTCCGGCACGAAGTCCGCGGCCTGGAGGGCGCGCTCGACGATCGCCCGGTCGAAGCCCATCTCCATGAGGCTGAGGATCATGGACTCGAGCTGCTCCGAGCCGACGGCCGGGCGCCCGGCCGCGGCGGCCGCGGTGACGGCCGGGGAGACGGTCTCCGCGGCCGCGGTGGCGGCGGCAGCGGCAGGGGCGGCCGGGGCCTGGTTGGTGGCGGCAGTGGGCTGCGAGGGGGTGGCCGGGGTGGTGGTGGTGGTGGTGGCGGTGGTGGTGGTGGTGGCAGCGGCGGGGGCGGCGGCGGCAGCAGTGGCAGCCGGACGGGCCGGCTTCGGCTCGGCGACCGGGCGCGAGCGCGACTCCACCACCACGAAGAAGGAGGTGGGGTTAAGGCTCAGGGTGTTGAGGACGGTGGGGTCCGTGAGGACGGCGCCTGTGTGTGTGTGTGTGTGTGTGTGTGCGGGTTTTCCACCGGGCGGTCAGCGACGGGAGCACACATGCAGGCGGGCGGGCGGGCGGGCGGGCGAGCGGCCAGGGCCAGGGGGACGGACCGGAGAAGATGAGGCGCAGGCGCTCCGGAGGGGCGGTGCCATGCTGCTCATGGAGCACACGCTTGAGGGTGAGGATCTGGGTCCGGGCCGAGAGGAGGGTCAGCATGGGGCGACGAGGGGGCGGGCGCGAGTAAGAGCGGGCGCGGAGCCGGGCCGCGCTGCGGGGGCCGGCCAGCGCCCATGACGCACGGTCTCCTCGGGATCGATGTCGATCAGCAGCTTCTTGCCGGTCACCGAGTGGACGTTGACCTTGAGCGACATTTTCCCTGTTTGAATGTCCCGGGGCGTGGGCGGGCGCGAAAAGGGATGGGGGGAGGGGCTGAGGAGGGGGTGGCGGTTTGGGAGCGAAGGGGCGGGTTGGTCTGGGTGCGGTCCAGGGGGGGGGCGTGCGGCGTCCGCTGAAAAGCCCTCCCGTCGCCTCCGCTGCAGCGCGGGGGGGGGGGAGGGGGGGCGGCTAAGCACGCCACGCGAGAGGGGATCTGCCAGGCCGGCGCCACGATGGACGCGACCACGGCGCGCGCACGCGCGCGCGTGCGCTCACGCACACGGTCAGACGTGTGTGCGGATGCGCCAGCACACACGCCCCTCGCAAGCCATGGAGGCCGGCCGGGGGGAGGGGCGCGCCCGGGATGATGGTCCCCCCCCCCTCCCCGGAGGCCGGTGCGCCTCGGGCACAGGACGTTGCGTCAGGCACCACGACCTGGGCGGCCGATCGCGCGCGGGCGCGCGACGCCGCCCCGCCGTCCGGAGTAAACACTAGGCCTCCGGACGTCCGGGGCGTCCGCACGGGCAGGACCTTTCCGGGGGGGCGGGGGGGGGGGGGCGCCAACCATGACAGCACACACGGGCCTGGGCGTGTGCGTCCTCCCGGGCGGGGCGGGGGACGCCCTCGCCCGGGCGCAACGTCACATATCGACCGCGCGGGCGGCCCGCCCCCGGCCGTCACGCCGGCAGAGACGCGCCCCGTTGCCGCGACAGACTCGCACGGAAGGCGTGTGGTGCCCGTTTCCGGGCGCGTTTTCCGGGCCCCGGCAAGAACCACCTGGAAGGGGAACCGGTGCCGGGCCGCGCTGCGCCGCCCGAGGCTGAACCGCCCTCGCCCCGCCTGCTGGCGCGCCGGGGCGGGGGACGACGAGCGCCGCGGTGCCGCGCAGCCCCCGGGGGACAGGAGTTTGCCGGGCCCCGCGGCTCCGGCCGTCACGCGCCCCCGCGAGCCCGGCGTGACCAGCCCCCAAAACGGGTCCCCACGAACCGGCGCGATCTGGCGGCTGCCTCTTTTGGGCGGGCCCGGCGCGGTGAACGGCGGCGAACGCCGGGGCAAGCCCCCCCCCCCCCTCCCCCCCGATC
>NW_009242980.1:68142-69902 GCF_000388065.1 Fonticula alba | reverse complement strand
TGCGGGGGTGCCGGTTCTCGGGAGAGGCGTCAGCGTTTGGGTGTCTGAAATGCCGCCCCCCGCCGGCGCCCCCCTCCGGCCGGGCGAGAAAAAAAAAAGCGGACGGGCGGGAGAAAAGGACACAGACAAGGAGACACCCATGGGTGCACCGGGGGAGGACTCGGAGGCGGGGCGGGGCCGGCCGGCCGGCCGGGGCCCACTCGGGGCAGCTGGCGATCCGCCGCATGTGGTGCCCCCCTCTGCCCGGCCCGGCCGGTTGACCCCAGCTCTGGTGGTTCTCCCGGCCGCCCCCCCCCGCCCCCCCCCCCCCTCGCCCGGTCCCCGGCTCCGGCCCCGGCCGCAGGGCCCGCCGCCAGCGCTCGCCACCCCGTCGTGAGGCCTGGCGCGGAGGGGGAGCCGGGGGGGACAAGTATGCAGGGCGCCGGGGATCGCCGGTGCGCCGATCGTCACGCAGTCCTGCCGGTTGGCGCCCGGCAGTCGGGCACGCATGCGCCAGGGCCCGGAAGCATGGGTGGGAAATTGCCGAGCAACGGGACGGCGCGCGGACCGGCTGCCGGAAAAGGCAGCCCCCGGCGTCCGGGCGCCGGGGCGCTCTCCGGCGCACTCACGGCTGGCTTCAGGGGCGCGCACGCACGCACGCACAGCCCCGCCCCCCCCCCAGGGCGAGAGTTCCCAATGCACTTTTTGCAACGCGGCCCCCCCGACCACCCCGGCGCCCCGGCTCTGCCCATCCGCCCGCGAGACATTAACCGTAAGGACGCCTCTCCCCCGCGCGCGCGCGCGCCGGGTATGCGCGCTCGCCGGCGCACCCCCGAACCCTAGGACTCTCGGGGCCAGCGGCCGGGCGCAGCCGGCCAGGCGCGCAAACGTGTTGCCGGGGGGCGGGGGGGGGGGGGGGCCGGCTGCAAGCGCAGCCGCGGGGGCGAACATGACAGCGGAGCCGTCCGTTGGAAGGCCCCGCCATGGCCGCCGGCGGGAAAAGAGCCCCGCCCGGAGGAGGGTCTGGAGCTGGGCCTGCCCCCGCCCCCTCGCCAGGCCCGGTGCGCGGGGCGGGACGCGCGCGCGCGCACTTCCCCGAACCAGTAACCTCCCACTGGCGGTCCCCCCGGGCCGCGCACACACACACACACACACACACACATGCGCCCGGGGCACGCAACGCCGTCTCGCCAGGGGAGCAGGGCACCGGACGAGGTGGCTCCCTCTTTCAGGGGCCCTCTGCCCCCCCCCCCCCCTCTGCACCTCGGCGACCCAGGCAAGGGGAGACAGCGAGGAGGCCCCCGGGGGACCTCCGCACCAAAACACCGACGCCCGTCTCCCCCTGCCACCATCCCCCGATGGGGGGCAATTCCCGCCGGGCGCCGGCTCCAGAGGCGCAAGCGTGGAGGAAGTCGAGAAGGCGGACGTCCACGCACGCGCGCGCGCGCGCGCACACACGCCCGACACCCCTATGTGCGGCATAATGCAGGGGGGGGGGGGGCCGAGGACGAAGGCTGCCAGCAGGCCCCGGCGGCAGGGGCACCCGGCCCCAGCGGCCTCCTCCAGAACCCGGCGGCCCGCGCGCGCCCCCAGGGTGCCGAGGGTTGTGGCGCGGTTCTGAACTGGGGTTCTCACGCGAGTGTGTAGTCATGTGTTCATATATTACAAGGCCGGTCCGGACAGCAACAAGGGGAGAGGGGGGGAACGAGGGAAAGGAGGGGGGGGGGAACGGGGGGAGGCCGGCGACAAGCGCGCGCCGCGCCGGGATGGGGGGGGGGGGG
>NW_009242980.1:66567-68132 GCF_000388065.1 Fonticula alba | reverse complement strand
GCTCAAGGCCCAGGTGGACTCGGCCAACCGATCGGACCGGAAGCAGTACCGGAAATGAGGCTCCCCTGTGCCCTGCCCCGCTTGGGCAAAAGAGAAAGACAGACCACACCGTGCATGTTGCTGGCGCGGGCGGGGGAGTGCGGGGCAGGGGGGGGGGGGGGAAGCGCACGCACACAGGGCGGCGAACACGCTCTCGCGTTTCGGCAGAGAAGTCAAGGACAGGGGAAGGAGGGGGAGGAGGAGAGGGGGGCGGACCACACGGTATGCGCAGTGTGAGAAAGTATGGTAGAACCAGCTCGCATGGATGCGCCGGAGGAGCACAGCCGAGGGAAGGGAGGGAGCACGGGAGCAGCATCATGCTCAGGCGACGGCGGTCTCTTCGGCGGCGGTGGTGACGAGACCGGCGACGCCCTCGGGCAGGGGGCTCGGCAGGCGGGGCTCGGTGTTCATGAAGAGCAGCGGCATCATGCCGAGCAGGCAGCCGACCAGGATACCGAAGACGTTGCCGACGCGGCGGTATCGGGCGGCCGTGGCGGAGGCCAGCTGCTGGGCCGACATCTTGGGGTCCGGCACGCCGAGGCGGTTGAGGGCCGACTCGATGACCTGGCCGAAGGCGATGCCGGTGACGTTGGCCAGGGCGTTGCCGAGGGCCGCCGAGGCGAGGGTGGAGATGCCGAGGAAGACGCCGAAGTGGGTGTCGATCTTGTCACCGGCGACAAGCATCTGTGTGTGTGGGGGGGGGGGGGGGAGGGAGTGTAGGGGGTGTGCCGAGATATGGACGTGCGGACGTGCGGACGTGCGGACGTGCGGACGTGCGGACGTGCGGACGTGCGGACGTGCGGACGTGCGGACGTGCGGACGTGCAGGGGAAGAGGAGGAAGGGAGGGAGGCTATCAGTATCAGGAGAAGCAGCAGCAGCAAAAGAAGGAGGACAAAGCGCAGGGGATAGGCGGTAAGGGGGGGGGGGAGAGAGACACGCACGATGGCGTTGTCCAGGAAGCCGAAGCCCACGAAGGGCAGAGCAGACCGGAGGAAGTGCAGGGTCCGCTGACGGACGGACAGGACCACCTCCAGGGACTCGGCGGCGGTGGCCATGTCGGCCATGCGGCGCTCGGCACCGGCGTGCAGGGCCGCCAGGGCCGAGCTATCGAGGCTGGCCAGCAGCGAGTCCACCTGGGCGGGGTTATTGGTGTTCAGGGCGCGCGCCAGCGACTGCGGGAGCTCCTGGGGCTTGGCGAAGGAGGCGGCCGGGATGCCGGACGCCGAGGCGGCCGGCTGCGCGGACAGGCGCATGGGGGTCGAGGTCTGCGGTGTGCGTGTGTGCATGTGCGCATGTGTGTGTGTGTGTGTGTGCGTGGGTGTGTGTGTGTGTGTGTGTGTGCGTGTGTGTGTGTGTGCGTGTGTGTCAGCAGGGAGGCCAGGGGGGGGGACGGACGCGTGTGTACACGGAAGATGAAGGACGAACCTGGATCAGGCGGGCCGGGAGGGTGGGCGAGCGGGAGCCATGGACGGCGAAAGACCGAAGCGGTCCGTTCACGCGCGAGAGGAACATGCTGCGCGGGAGG
>NW_009242980.1:60788-62757 GCF_000388065.1 Fonticula alba | reverse complement strand
CGCCCCGCCGCCCCCCCGCCCCCCCCCCCGCTCCCCGCTCCCCGGTGCGGGCGTGCACACGCGTCCGGGGACGCAACGCGCGCCTGAGGCATACACACACCCCGCGGGGCGGGCGGCTGGCCGGGCGTCGCGGCCGGGGGGGGCACTGTGTGCCGGGGGGGGCACTGTGTGCCGGGGGAGGCGGGGACGGCGCGCCTCGGCGCCCGGGCGGCGGGGGGGGGGAGCGGCGAGCGTGGCACAGGCGCCCCCGTGCCCCGGGAATGGTGTTCGGGGGTCACGTCCGCCGGCGGGCACCCCGCCCGTTGGCACTCGGACGGTATTTGTGATCGCGCCGATCGACCGGCCGCCGCCTCCCTGTGGGGGGAGAGGGGCGGCGCAAGAGCAAGACACCCTTTCCCTCTTTCCCCCATCCCCTTCTCGCCACACCCCTGTTGCCGCTGTGTGCCCAGCAGCTGTCTAGCCGGGCCCTTTACTTTCACCTTCTTCCTTCCCTCTCGTGGCTCCTTCGCTGGACCCCCCGCGCCATCACACGCAGGCGCCCTTCACGCCGATGAGCGTCCTCCTGGAGACCATCCTCGGGGACATTGTCGTGGATCTGTTTGTCGACGACTGTCCCCGGACGTGCCGGTGCGTTTGCCTCGCGGGCCGGGACGGCGGGGGGGGGGGGGGCAGGCCACAGGGGCGGCGGCGGCGGCGGCCGACCGCAGGGCCGCACGGCGACTGACACTCTCACGCGCGGCGGCGGCCCCCGGCGTGCAGGAACTTCCTGAAGCTGGCGAAGGTGGGCTTCTTCGATGGGAGCCCCTTCCATCAGATCCAGCGGGACTTTGTGCTGGCCACCGGCGACCCGATTGGCGGGCACGATGCGGCCGGGGCGCGGGCGTCGCGCTTCGCCAGCTCGGCGGCCGGGCTGATCAGGCCGGAGGAGCGCTTTTTCGCGGACGAGCTGGCCGGTGCCCGGCGTGCGGTGGCCCGGGTGGGCGACCAGGTGGGCTACGTGTGCATGGCCAACGCCGGGCCGGACCGGAATGAGTCGCGGTTCTTCATCACGGCGGTCCGGGCGTCGGAGTCGGAGAGTGTGGCGGCCCTGCTGCGGCGCCACACGGTGTTCGGCATCGTGGCCGAGGGCCATGACACGCTGGCCAAGCTGGGGCAGGTGGAGTCGGACCGGCACGGCGCGCCGTATTACGATGTGCGCCTGCGCGCGGCGCACCTGGTGGACGATCCGTTTGACGATCCGCCGGGGCTGGCGGGCGTCCGGCTGCCGGTGTCCGAGTGGGAGGCCGAGCGCGCGAAGGTATGCTCCCTCCGGTGGCGGTGGGGTGTCGGGTGGGGCCCGGTCGGCCGCGCCTGGGCGGGCGGCGGGCCGTGACAGCGACAGCGACAGCGACAGCGACTGACCTGGTGTGTGCGTGCGTGCGTGCGTGCGGGGCACATGGAAGCGTGGCCTGCTGCCGGAAACGGAGCTGGAGATGGTCGAGCGCCCGGCGGCGGTGGACGCGGCGCGCGTGGCGGAGCGCTCGCAGCAGATGCGCGACAGTGCCTTTGCCACGACGCTGACGCTGCTGGGGGACCTGCGGCAGCCGGACTCGGCGCCGGATGAGCAGGTGCTTTTCGTGGCGCGGCTGAATCCGCTGACGCGGTCCGGGGACCTGGAGACCATTTTCGGGCGCTTCGGCCGGGTGACCTCGTGCGAGGTGATCACCGACCGGAAGACCGGCCAGTCGCTGGGGTATGCCTTCGTGCGGTTTGCCCGTCGGGAGGAGGCCGAGGAGGCGTACCTGAAGATGGACAATGTGGTGATCGATGACAGCCGGATCAAGGTGGACTTTTCGCAGTCGGACTTCCGGCACCGTCCTGCCGGTGGGGCTGTGCGTGACGGCCGTCGAGGGGCTCGTGGTGATCGTCGGGAGGGATATGCCGATCGCCGAGAGGGATATGCCGATCGCCGAGAGGGATATGCTGATCG
>NW_009242980.1:58800-60778 GCF_000388065.1 Fonticula alba | reverse complement strand
GGGGAGATCGGCACACGGGTGTGTATGTGTGCATGCCCGTCCTGGCGCCCTCTCTTCCCCCTCCCCCTCCTCCTGGGCCCTCCATATCACCGCCCCCAACAAGGGCTGGCTCCGGGTGCCCGCCCTGCGTCGAAAAGGGGCGGACATGTGCCCGGGGGAGGGGGGGGGGGAGGGGCGAGGGCGGCACAAATCTCTCTAACGGCCGCCGCCACACATGCGCACACCAGGGTGGGGGGGGGGGGGAGAAACGCACACGCACCCGGCGGCGCGCACTTTCGCCTATGCTCTGAGAAGGGGAGGGGACCATCTTTCGGTCGGTCTCCCGCCCGAGAGAGGGCAGGAAAAACAAGGAGGCGCGCGCATGCGCGATATGGGCAGCCTCTCGCTTAGACCAGGAGCACGGCATTGATGCAGCCGTCGTTCTCCGGGTTGTTGGTGACCTGGGCGTACTTGCCCCAGACGACCTTGCCGCCGGTGGTGACGAGACCAAGCTCCGAGACATTGACCTCGATGATGGTACCCTTGGTGATGACACCGAGCTGGGTGTAGAGGGCGGAGTTGGGGTTCTTCTTGACGCCGATGATGGGCAGGTTGAAGGTGGTGCGCAGCTCGGGGTGGGTGACGTGGGCCTTCTTGAAGCGCAGGCCCATGGGCCGGATGAAGCGCTCGAACTTGGGGGGCTGTGTCCAGGGGGCGCCGCGCGGAGGGGGAGGGGAGCGCGTGGAAATGTCAGCAACCGAGAGACGGGGCAAGGCCGGGGGGCGGTGATGGCGGCGGCCCGAGCACATACCTTGCGGGTGAAGCCCTCGCCGACGAAGGTCACCTTGGTGACCATGCGCTTGTAGGAGTTGGCTGGGAGGGGGAACACGGGTCAGCGGAGGAGCGGCGGGGAGAAAGGAAGCGGGGGGGGGGGGGCAGACGTACACTTGCGCTTGCCACTCTTGACAACCTTGAAGACCTCCTCCTCGGACATGCCGCGGACCTTGGGCAGGGGGACGGACCACTTGCCGGCCTTCTCCTTGCGCTTCTGCTTGATCATGTTGGACAGGACCTTGGACCGGTTGACGCCCTCGCGGTCCATGAGGTAGGCGGGGATGGCGCCATCGGGGACGGCGTCGTCGTCGCGCTTGGTGGTGGCACGCTCCTCGTGCATCTTGATGCTGTGTGCGGGCAGGCGCGACAGCACGGGGCGCATGGGTCAGGGGCGGGACGGGGGGCACAGGGGGCGGGGGGGGAGGCGAGGAAGGGGGGATGGGCACACGTACGTCTTCTTCATCTGGATCTTCTCGACGCGGCGCTTGCGGTTGTGCAGCTTGGCGCGCAGGCCGTGGACCTTCTGGGCGAACTGCGACTGCTTGTGGACCTCGCGGGCCTTGCGCTTGCGGCTGTGCCGGAACAGGGGAGGGGGGGGGGAGGGGAGGGCGGGGAAATGCCGGTCAGCGTGCCGGCCACGAGAGGGAGGGGGAAAGGGGCGCGGCGGCGGGACACGTACGTGCGCTCGGCGTGGTCGAAGCGCTGGCCATGGCGCTTCTGGGCCAACTCAATATAGTCGTTTTGGGCCTGAGGACAGCGGCGGAGCGAGGGGGGGGGGGGAAATGTCAGTGGCCAGGGTGCAAGGAAGGTACACGCAGACACGCGCAAGAGGGGCAGCGCGCGGAGGCAGCCACGGACCATGGTAGGGGCGTGCTACAGCCGGGGACGGGCTTGTGACAACCGGAGAGGGAAAGGGGGGAGAGGGGGGAGGGGGAGCCGAAAGAAAGGAGGGGAGGGCGGGGAGGGGGGGGGGAGGGAGGGGGCTGGCGGTCCCCTCGCGCGGCCGGGTCTCACGACGCGTGCTGATCAGACCCCGGAGGGGGGCGCAGCAGGGCGCAAAGGAGCACCCTTGCGCCGGGTGGGCCGGTCCGGCCGGCGGAGAGACCCGGGCGGGGGGAAAGATCGAGGCCGCGCGGCCGCCGGGCGACGCACCCAGGCACGTAGG
>NW_009242980.1:0-58135 GCF_000388065.1 Fonticula alba | reverse complement strand
GGATATGCTGATCGTCGAGAGGGATATGCCGATCGCCGAGAGGGATATGCCGATCGCCGAGAGGATCGCACCGACCGCCGAGAGGGATATAGCGATCGTCGAGAGGATCGCACCGACCGCCGAGAGGATTACAATGATCGCCGAGCGGATCGCACCGACCGCCGAGAGGATCGCACCGACCGCCGAGAGGATCGCACCGACCGTCGGGACTCCCATCGCCGGGACCCGGATGCCCGTCAGGACGACCACCGAGCCGGTCGCCGGGATCAGGACAGCCATGCCCGGGGCGGCCATCGGGACGAAGACCGTGGCGCTGAGCGCCACAGCCGGAGCCAGCGGCACCAGGCGCCCGGGCGCGACCGCCACGATGATCGCCGCCGGGGACGCAGCCGTAGCCGCGAGCGCGACGGCCGCCAGCGCTGAGGGCCGCGGCCGGGCGCCCTCCGCTTGCCTCTCGCCCCCCCCCCCCCCTGCGCCCTGGGCCGTGTTCTGGCCTGAAGGGCGCCTGGCGCCCTTCGGGAATAGTACCCTCCTGCTGGTGTGTCTCGTTGTGCGGCAGGGGTTCTGTGTGGGAATGACATTTTCCCGAGGGCGCCGGTCTGCATGGCGCGGGGCCGGGACTTGCCCGGGGGGCTATGGGCGTGCCGGGCCGGGGCACCCGGGGGCATCCTGGGCTTTTTTCCAAGGATAACAGCTTCGCACACTCCTGAGACCCCCTCTTTTCACGGGGAATCATATTTTTAGCGAAGCTAGAGCACCTCTTTGGGTTGATGGGTGGGAGGCTAGATGTGTAAAGATGTCTAGGTCTCTCAATATCGACTCGTACATTTCCCCATTTTCTTCCTCTCCACTGTAAAAATTGAACGCTGCCTCCCGTCGTGGGCCCTTTTCTCTCTCTCTCTCTCGTGTGTGGCATGCGCGCGTCCCCCCCCCCGATGTGTGTGCATGTCCATATGCTTGGCGCGCTGCGTCCGGAGGGGGGGATGGTGGCCGGGTGGATGCCACTTTTTTTGGGTGTGTTTTTCTCTCTTGGGGCGGCACACACGCCGGGGATGCCACACACACACGCACGCATGCACGCGCGCGCGCGTCAGACCCACCGGGGGAGGATGTATCGCAGCAACTCCAGGCACACAATGATGGGGGATTATTTAAAATGACCAATAAAGGAGGCCCGGCATTTGACGACGCGCCCTCCTCCGTGGCAGCGCCGTGTCCTGGTGTGGTTATTCCGTGCGGGGGGGGGAAGGGGGCGCTGGTGCCGAGGGGCAAAAAGGAATGTTATGATTGGAGTGGGACTCGAACCCACGCGGTTTCCCACCAGTGCCTTAAACTGGCGCCTTAACCACTCGGCCATCCAACCTCGATGTCCTAGGGCCGGGCCGCACATATATTGGCCTGTAACCATAATGTCACCTCCGACATTGCGTCGGAACTTCGCTCCGCTCACCTCCTCCGCGCCTGCCTCACCTCGCCCTGCTCTGTTTTCCCCCTGCTGCCACATCCCTGCTAGATCTGGTCATGACCTTCACGTGATCTTATAGCAACGAGGTCCACTAGTCGACCTGCACTTCCCCGTTGGGGGGTGCTGGCGTCGTCGTTCGGGCGACGCCACCCATTCTCTCTCAATTCCCATGTATTCCCATGTATTCCCCCTTTTCTGGGCACCCTATATAAGGGGCCCCCGTTCCTGCCTCCCCTCCAAGGACTCAGCACCTTGAAGGATAGTCATTCTCTCTTACGGAGGTTTGATTTCCTATAGTCCTGTCTCCGTACGTCGTTCCCTCTGGAGCGGTGTGACCTAGTCCCTGATGTAATCCCCATAAAGACGCAGATCACCAGCTTTCCCTTCTTTTGTTGTTGTATTCATGTCCGAGTGGTGACCCTCTCGGGACGGAACGCTCTGGGTGGTTCAGGGAAGGCCCTCACCGGTCCCCCAGAATCACATACCAGAACCGGAGCGTTTCATGGCCGGGCCGCACATATATTGGCCGGGCCGCACATATATTGGCCGGGCCTTTTCGGGCATGGCTCTCTCCTCGGGGCGCCGCTGGAGAGGCGTGTGCCGTCCGCCTGCCCCCGGCCTTCGCGCCACCCCGCATTTTTCCGACCGCTGTATTCTCTTGCCCTCCACCGTGAACAGCCCGGGGCTGCGGCCAGCCTCCTCTGCGCCCGCATGGCGCGAGCCAGGCCCCTGCCGCCCTGCTCGGGCGTGCTTCCCGGGGGGGCGACGCACGATCGCCACCACCCGGGCGAGGGGATGTTCCCGCGTTTCCTTGGGCATGGCCCGGGGCTCCTCCCGGCCGGGCCGCCGGGGTGTCGGCTTTCCCCGGCGACCCGGGCCAATGAAGGGGGGTCATGTTGGACTGTCTCGGCGTCGGCACCGCGGGCCGTTGGTCAGACGCGGGCCAGCCGGCCCTCTGTGTTTTGGTGCTGTGCCGTGGTTTTTTTTTTCCTTCTTTCGGCCCCTGGCGGCCCTCCGGTGGGGGGGGGGCGCCCGCTCGGGCATCTTCCGGGCGCGGGCCCTCGTGGGGCGTGGAGGATCATGGGCCGCGGGCCCGGTGTGGCTGAAACGGGGTCCTTGATATGGCTCCCCCTTGATGCATAGGGCATAGCCTGTTTAGCTCAGTTGGTAGAGCATGGGACTCTTAATCCCAGGGTCGTGGGTTCGAGCCCCACAGTGGGCTATTCCTTTCCTTTTGCTCGGTCCCTCCTCCACGCGGCCCTCTGCTTCTTGCGGCGTGTGCTCGGGGCTGCTCCTCCGTGGCGCGAGAGAGGTGGGCATGTGCGGGCGGTCTTTTTTTTCCTGCGCGCCCGGGGCAACCGTCCCGCCGGCGTGTGTCTTTCCCCCCGGGAGCCGGGCTTCGCTTTGGTGGTGCATGGCGGCGGGGCTTCTTTCTCTGCGCGCGGCAAAAGCACCGGGCCTCATGAAGGCATCTGGTGGGTGGAGGGACATCATCTGGTTGGATGGCCGAGTGGTTAAGGCGCTAGTTTCAGGTACTAGTGGGAAACCTCGTGGGTTCGAGTCCCACTCCAATCACACCGTTCTTTTTGCGCGCCCGGCGGCCGCGCCCGCGCGTCGCCCCCGCCCGCGAGAGATCTGTCCGCCGAGGAGAGGGGGGGATCCCGGGGCGGGGGGAGAGGCGCCGCCACAGGGGAAAAACCGGCCAGCCTCCAGGCAGCCTCGGCGCCGAAGCGCGGGGGGGGGGGGGCCTGACAAGCGGCCGGGAGCAGGGTGTCGCTCCGGGTGTGAGAGAGGCCGCCGAGAGGAGGGCGGGGATGCGGCGGTGGGGGGGGGTGCTTTGGGCGACGCGGGCGCGCGGCTTCCATGGGTGCCCGCGCAGTGTGGCGGTCGGTGCGGTGCTGGGACGCGTGCCGGGGCCGGACGTCGCTCCGGTCAAAAGCCCCGGGTGGGCCCTTGGTCGACCAGCAGGTTGGATGGCCGAGTGGTTAAGGCGCTAGTTTCAGGTACTAGTGGGAAACCTCGTGGGTTCGAGTCCCACTCCAATCATACCATACATTTTGCGCGGCAGGCGTGCCGCGGTGGTTTTCTTCTTCCCCGTGTGCCGCGCAGAGACGGGGGCAGAGAAGGGGGGGCTGCGGCGGGGGGGCGCCGGGCCTGGACACGGGGCGGGTGTCGTCCTCGCCGCCTGGAAGCGGTGGTGTTTTTTTACGGCGGGCGGTGGACCTCGGGGCCCGAACGGCTGGGCGAGAGCGGCCTAGGTCCACGCCATGGGGGGGGCGGGGGGCTAGCCGTGGCTCAGTCGGGTGTCGAGCCTCGCCTGTGCGAGCAGGCCGAGGCAGGGGGGCGGGCCACGGGCGAGAGGGGTCGCGCCGGCGGGGCCGGTGCTCGGGCGCTCGGGGGGGGGGGGGGGGGGTCATCTGAAAGGGGCGTGTCGGCGCAGGGGCCGGCGCGGCCCGCGAGGGGCGGCGGCGGCGGAGAGTACAAAACGCGGGATGCCGGGGGATCTGGAAGTCCGAATGATGTAGATGGTTATCATATCTGTCTAACACACAGAATGTCCCAGGTTCGAGTCCTGGTTCGGACATGATTCTTTTTGGCCGTGTGGCTGCGGCCCTTTTGTGCAAGAAAAAGTTTTATGATTGGAGTGGGACTCGAACCCACGAGGTTTCCCACTAGTACCTGAAACTAGCGCCTTAACCACTCGGCCATCCAACCAGATGATGGGAGCGCAGGGTGGATCCCGGGTTTTGTGCCTTCGGCCTCGGGGCGTGCTGCCCGCTGGGCTCCCACCGCGACGGGGCGAAGAGCCGAGAGTGGCCCGGCGACCAGCAGTGACCAGCAGCGACCAGCGCGGCGGCATAGCCAGCGGCGTCGGCGCGCGCGCGGTCCACCGGCGGGCCACCTCGGAGAGCCCCCCCTGGTGTGTGCGTGGCATCCAAAACCATCGGTGGCCATCGGCGGCCGGGGTGTGCCGGCCCAGGGGGTTCATGCGGGCGCCAGCGGCAGACGCCCGGCGCGTCGGTGCCCCCCTGCGGACCGGCGCGTGGGGCGAGGACCCGAAGCCAGTGTGTGCCTGACTCGCGCTCTCTCTCGCTCTCGGGCGGCAGGCCGGCGATTGAGGGCCAGATTGTTTTCTCTTTGTGTGTGAGCCGGTCATGCCGGAGCGAAAGATGAGGGGCGATCTGGGAGACCTTATGACCGAGAGAGAGGGAGAGAGGCGGGTTTGGTATATTATGAGGAAGGAGTTGGCAGACCGAAGCGGAAGGCCCGGCAGTACACCGGGAGGATGGAGCTCAATTATCGGCCCGGATCCGAGAGCCACACACCATGTGGTGTGGTGCGGGGGCTACCGGGGTGCCTCGGGCGCCCGGGGAAGGGCTGAGCGGAGTGAAACACGAGGGGCGAAGGCGGAACTGGAGAATGAGGGAAGTTGGAGTGCGTCGGCTGGATTGGGGGCCGGCTCTACTTGGGAGGCCGAGAGGGGCCGGGATCGGCGCTCAGGCATGCCAGATTCAAGTAGGGTGGCAGTGCCCTTGACGTCAGCGACCTTGGGGGAGTTTCTCGGACCTGGGGCAGGCCGATTGTTGGAGAGCGGGCTTTCGGTCAGGTCTATTGCAGCATGATCTCCTGGTGAGATGCTCGGAGGGGAGGACGTTTGCAAGCGTGCGAGAAGCCCGAGGCTCTTGTCGGGGATCCATTGCCGGCGTGCTGTATGGACGGGATCTTCTCGTGGAGGCGGTGTGGCAAAGAGCTTCCGGGCCATTTGAAAGGGTCATGGGGGGCCATCTTCGCCTTCGATGTGGGAGGGTGTGGGATCGGGAGGGAGCCGATGGGGAGCTTCCAACGTAGGTGGTGGTCATTGAGAGGAGGGCGGGATCGCCATTGGGAGATGGATTCGCCGTCGGTGAAGGTGATAATAGAGCTGCCAGCGCGCAGTGGGCGTCCTCAGTGTGCGAGAGCCGAAACAATGGCCAGGGCTCCACGTCCATGTACTGGGTAGCGGGTTTGCGCCTGTGTGAGGACTTTCGCGAAGAGGGCAATCGGGGCAGGGTGTCTGGAGGAGGCGTGGTCATTGGGGGGTTGGGGGAGGTTTCGGGGCCACCTGCACGGGGAAGCCAGTGGGAAGAGAGCCCCGCTCCGGTGCCTGTGCGAGGGGCGTCCGAGCAGATGGAGAGGAGTAGATCGAGGTCAAGAGCTGGGAGTGGCGTGGCTTTGGCGATGGGGCTGCTTTGGCCGCTGTCGCCATGGGTGTCACTGGTGCGTGTGGTGAGTGGGATGAGTCGTTCGGAGAGGGGGGAGAGCCAGCGATGGGCGAAGTTGGCCAAACCGGCGAAGCTGCGCGGCTTGGGGATGCCGGGGAGGGGGAGGGGGGGGGGGGAAAAGTCACGGATGTCGCTGGGGGCCTAGGATGCCACTTCGAAGTGGTTGTGGCCAATTGTGACGCCGAGGAAGGTGACGCTGGAGGAAAAGAACTGGCATTTGGATGGGCGCAGTTTGACGTTGGCTTGGTTGAGAGTCCGCAGGACAGACAGGACGTGTGTGATGTGCTCCTCCTCGGAGTTGGAGAAAATGACGATGTCATCAACGTAGGAGGCCGAGTATGCGTTGTGCTTTTGAATGACGTGGCCGAGTGCGTTGGAAAAAATGTGTGCTGCGCTGTCAAGGCCAGCGGGGAGACGCGTGAAGTTGTAGCATTTGCCTCGGTGCCTGAAGGAGAGGATGTGCTGGCTGCTTTTGTCGATGCCAATGTGATTGAGGGCGTTGGCCAGGTCCAGGGTGGTGAAGAAGCGGGCCCGGGAGATTCGCGCGAAGAGATCGCCCGGCACTCCCAGCTGGCCCGAGGGGGCTTCCAGGAATTTGTTCAGGAAGGAGTAATCGAAGACCACTCGGTGTCCGCCGGCCGGCCGGGCTACCATGAGGGAATCCGCGGCATGGGCCGAGAATTCCACCTGCACGATGACCCCCTGCTGGAGGAGGGTCGCAATTTGGCCGTCAATGATTCGGACGGCTTCGGCTGACCTGGTGGGGTTTTTTTTGCGCGGGATTTGGACTTGCTTGATGAGGTTGAGTTTGAATGGCTGGTGGCCCCTCATGAGGGGGAAGTCGGGGCGATCTTCGAAGGCTTGCAATTCGCTCAGCCAGGATGCATGGGGGGCCGAGCTTTTGATGGAGGTCGGGCCAGCGTGGCGCTCGAACGAGTGGGTGCGGTCCAGGGGCAGGAGATCCCGAGGGGAGGGAGTGGCAAGTGGGATGTCGGGGAATTGCTCGGAGTTGTCGAGGTCACCGAATGCTTGCTCGAGTTGGGGGAGCAGCAGGTGCACGACGTCATTGCCCAGGAGGATGTATGTGAATGAGACGTCGACCACCGGCGCCTCCACCGGGATGGAGCGATTGTTGTGGATGATGGAGAAGACCACTGTGCGGGATGAGAAGGCTCGCGAGCCATCGGGCAGGGCAAGATGAAGGGGGGAGGGCTTGGTGGGCATGTTGAACTTCGTGACCATCCAACTTGGCATGATGGAGGTGGCGGCCGCCGTGCCAAGTCTGAAGAATACCCCCTTGTCGAAGGAGGTCTCGAGCGAAACAAATGACCTGTTGAAAAAGGGCCGTGCAGGGGGCGAGTGGACCGGAGAGGCGAGCGTGTCCATGGGGGGGCGGGATGTGGAGCTGATGGTGGGTGGGTGTGACACGGGGTTGGGGTTGTGGTGGGCATGGGCTTTGCTTTGCGGGGGGGCGTGGGTGTTTTTGCGCCGGGGTTGGCGAGGCCGTCGATGGGAGGAGTCGAAGGGGGAGAAGGCGGTGCTGCCAAGAAGAGGGGCGAAGGATGAAGATGAGCCGGGCGTGGTGTTGAAGGAGACTGATTGGTGGGGAGGGGTGATTGCCTTGAAGTCCAGGCGGAGGGGAGATTGGCTTCTCATGAAGATGGAGAAGTAGACGCTGCGGATGGCGCTGTCGAAGGTGGCCGTGTCTGTCGGGGGGACCAGAGTACGGAAGAAGGCCCAGAAGACGTGTGGGTCGGGGCTGTAGCCCAATTTCATGAGCGCAGTGGCGACGTCTCGGGCCTTGAGGAGAACCGTCGGGCGGTGCGGGAGCCTGTGGAACAGGTGATTGATGGCCTGGGTGAAATCGACCGTTATGAGCAGGTACCTGCGAAGGAGCGCGGGAATGCCGTCCGGGGGAAAGTGCGGGTCGAGATCCGAGTGGAAGATGAGTTCCAGGAAGTTGGGCGCCGAGATCTGGGAATTGAGGAAGAGGGATAGGGCATGTCTGACGCGGAAATGGAAGGTGATGTTGGAGGTGCTCGTGGGCGGAGAGGCGAAGTGGAGCTCGGGCTTGACCGAGGAGTCGTGGGGGGCGAAGCCGATGCTGAGAATGGTCTCCAGATCGTCGGAGAGCGGGTCGAAGCATGCGCCCCAGGCCTGGTCACCGGTGATCCAGTGGGGGAGGGAGTTGGCTTTGAATTGAGAGGTGTGGCTGAACCAGCGATGAGACCATGCCTGGGCTGGGGCGGTGTTTACGATGGTGCTTCCTTGGAAGCCGGGCGAGGGCCAGTGGTGGGTGGGGCGGGGGGCTGGGGCTGGCTGTGGGTATCCCGCCAGGGGGCTGTAGTGTGGATTGTGTGGGTTTTGTTGAGGAGGGGCGGTTGGGGGAGGAGGGGGACGATAAAATAGGGGGGGCTGAGGGGGGGGATGCTGGGTTTGTAAGGCCAGATCCTGGTTGACATCCATGGTAGCGGTGGGGGGGGGGGGGGGAGGGGAAGGGGTCAAAGCAGTCTGCGGACGATGAGCCGGCTATGCCGAGGTGAAAGACGCGGGGGGGGGGGGGCGATCCCGGAGACCTTGTGGCCGGGAGGAAAAGAAAAAAGGTGGATTGGGTGTGTGCTATCACAGGGAGAGGAATCCGCAGACCGGGGCGGAAGGCCCGGCAATATACACCGGGAGGGTGGGGGGCTCATATATACAGCCGGATCTGAGGGGGCGAGCTGCACGCGATGTGGTGGCGGGGGCGGCGGGGGCTGCGCCCCCGTGTGCCTCTCGGGCGGCCGGGGAAAAAAGAGAGAGGGAGCGATTGCAGTCTGTTGGGGTTTGTGCCCGCCCGCGACCCCGCACATAAGAAGATGGAATATTTCAGGATTTGCGGGATCGCATGATGGGCGGGCACGGGTTGGGGGAGGGGCCAGCCCGCGGGCACATTTGTGCCTGCGGGCCTCTCCGGAATGGGGCCCAACCCCCAGGGGTAAGAAGTCACTCAACAGATGTCTGTTCAGCGGAGTGTTCCCCAGGTGGGATTACATCTCCCGCCCGGGAGAACGGGTGTGTCTCGGGCCAGGGAACCTGCCCGGGTGGGAAGCGTGCCGATATCCGGCACACACCACGGGCGAGGCCCCAGAGGCCATGAGGCAGCTATGTATCGATAATAAGAAGAGGAGGCGGCCGGAATTGAAACTAGAACCAATAAGAAGAATCCCAGCACGCCGAACCCAACTAGACCATTGCGCTCGGGGGATCAAATCCCGGAGGTCATATATGTACCTTGCCTTCGGGGGCGCAGCCGGAGGTGCCGCCGGACCGCCGCCCTGTGGCTCCTCTTCACGGGCCACCAAAAAGAGGGGGAGAGGGCGGGGAGCGGTTGCGGTGTGTTGGGGGCTGTGCCAGCCCAGGGACCGCCGCAGATAAGATGGGAATTTAAGCGCGGGATCCCCCGCCGGGGGTCGGGCTGGCACACCCGGGGCGAAGGGCCGGGCTCGGGCGTGTCGCCGTCTTGCACTCTCCCGCGGACGGCGCGAGCCGGAAGACGCGAGCACACGCGGGCCCTTTCTGTGGCGGGCCCCGCCCCCGGGAGGGGGGGGTTGTTGATGTGGGAGGACGACGGCGCGGCACCGGGAGGAGACGCTCTCTCTCTCGGCTGACCGCACCCATCCTCCCCCTCCCCCCCTCTCACGAGACAAGGGGGGGCGTTCCCCGTGTGTGCGCGGAGAGAGAGCCCGAGAGGCACACGTACACACGGGTTGTGGTCGAGAGAGGGAGGGGGACCTGGCCTCGGCACGGGGAGGGAGAGAATCCCCCCACCGGGCGCCGCCCGCCTCTCCTCCCGGGGGCCACGGGAAGGAGCAATAGTAGCAGCAGAAGAAGTTGGTGCCGGGGATCGAGGTTACACCAGGGCGGAGAAGGATCCCACGCCACCGACCCAACAAGACCATTGCGCTCGCATGGCCGGTGTTTGGAGGTGGCACATATACCGTTGGGGGTTCTCCGTTGGCAGCCCAATGCTGGATAGTATAAATAGACTGGGCGGGCGCTGGTTTACCATCGCCGGTTGAGTGGTGTAATGGTTATCACGGCAGACTCTGAATCTGTCAATCCGAGTTCGATTCTCGGCTCGACCTTCCTTTTTGGCGCCGGACGTGGCGTCTCTTTCGCGTGCGCCAGGCGGCGCTGCCGGCGAAGAAGGGTTATGGTTATGGGGCTCTCCGTCGCTTTTGGTCGCGTTTCTCCGATCCGTCGGGCGCGCGTCCGATCAATTGCGGCCCCGCCGTGCTTGTGAAAACAAGGCAGACGCCCGGCAACGGGGCGCCCTGGAGCCGTGCCCGGAGAGGGGGCCAGGCTGGGTCATGCATGTGGACGCGTGGGCGGTGGCAGGGCGGACCGCCTCATGGCGGGGGGGGCACAGCGACACAAGCCCGGCGACCGGGGCGGGCACACGCGAGGACCGAAGGGCATCCCGATGCTGCCTGCAGGCCGGACGCCGATGGAGCTGGACGCCGCGTCATCGGACCGGGACAAGGCGAAATACCCCATAACAGGGGGGGGGGGCGAGGCGTGTCGGGGCCCTGCCACGCCGAAGGGGGGAACATCATCCCGGCTGTGCGGGGGCCTGCTGGCGCATCCGGCGGCATGCTGGCGGACGGCCACCGGACACCGTCGCCTCCTGCACCGGGGCGAGGCGAGATGCCCGGCGGCGTGTTCCGGGGGAGGGGGGGACTCAAGAGACGCACCTCGCCACAAGCCGCCTCCCCCCCGGAGGGAAGCAACAAGACTGACGGGGCTTGGCCAGGTGTTGGACCCAGGGAATCGGTTAACGACTCTGAACTATCTCCCCTGAAATGACATTCGGAAGACTCCCAGGGGATTCCATAGACCGCGGAGTCGGTTAAGGGTTCGCGAGCGCGCCAGGGTTTCCCCGCGACGGCGGGCGCGAGCGTGAGACGCAGCACCCGGCGGACAGGCGGGGTGGCCCAACCAGCCGTCGGGGCACTCCGACCAAGGGGGATTTATCGGCCGCTCGGGGGGGCGGCGCCGGGACCCGCTGGCGGGACATGCGCCCCCCCTCCCCCCCAGGCTCGAGTCGTGGATCCATCTCCCTGGCCCGACCCCGGGCTGCGGTCCGTGCGCCCTGGGGCCAAAAAATAATGTTTTGATTGGAGTGGGACTCGAACCCACGAGGTTTCCCACTAGTACCTGAAACTAGCGCCTTAACCACTCGGCCATCCAACCAGACGATGGGTGCACCCTGGGACAATTGGAATAAATGTGCTGCTGCCGCACGGAACGCGTGGCGGCATCCACGGCGCAGGAGCCACGGGTTTGGCGCGCATGCACCGCACCGACGTCGGGCATCCCCTGCCTGCCTCACAAATTCAGGCACATCGGTGGGCACGCCCCCCGGCCCCGCCTGGCCGGCCGACATGGCCGCACGGCGGGCCCACCGCACGGTGCCCCTTTGCCCGGTGCCCGGGTCGCCCGCTCACGGCCAGCCGGCTCGGTCGGCAGCTCGGGCCGCATCCAGATCCGGTCCCGGCCCATGCGACACCGGGGCGCGGCCGAGCCAGCGGATCGCGCGGCCCCTGGGGAAGGGGCGCAAAAGTGCCGCGGTGCCGGGCAGGCCCCAATGCCGGGGCCAAGGGGGCGCTGCGCAAGCCGCGACGGCGGTGACTGGCCATGCTCCCGTTAGGGGAGGACTCTGATCGGTCCTCGTGGGCGGATCCCCGCGACCCGGGACCCACCCCCCCCCCTCCCCGGTGGACCGCGTGGAGGTGTCGCAGCGGCGACCGTCGAGAAAACGGCCGAAGGCGGAGAGCCTGCTGCCGGGATATCCGCGGGACGAGGGCGCGCGAGCGGCATGCTGGCGGCTCGGTCGGGGGGCGCTGCCTGCGAGGCGCGGCCGCCCCACATGCCCGGAGCTGGCCTGTGCCCGGGTGGTTCCCACAGGCCGCTGCTGGTGCCTGTGCTCATATCGTGGATCTGCGTGGGCCCAGAGGCCGGCGCCGTCTGCGGGGCAGCCCCGCCCGCACGGCCCCGCCGAGATACCGTGCGGGTGTCAGTGGGGAAACGCCTCCCGCGGGCGCGCCTCCCGTTACCGCGCGACCCGGGGGATGGGTCAACCGAGAGCCCCTCTCAACCGGTACCAACCGGGAATGCCGAGCCAAGGGTGAAGGTGTGGGTATTGTATTCGGAAAGCCGCTGGAGGATGGTTCGAGCAGCGGGCTTCTCGGCTCACGGCGGATGCTTAAATAGTGTGGGATTCGGAATGCCCCTCGGGGGCACCGTGGGCAGCCCCGTCAGAGCACATGATGCCACGTTACACTCCCCAGGCGGGGAACGGATCCGGCGGATTCGAGGGTGCCGATGGAGAAGTGGCATCCGGGCGCGCCGCGGATGGGGGGGAAGAGTACGAGGTAGCGGCGGGTGGAGAGTAGAGTTTGATGTCGGAAAGGGGAATGTGGAGCGACTTGCGACCTTCGACCGGGGCAGCCAGTTTCACGGTGCTGGCGCCCACGCTCTCGACGAGTGTGGGAGGGGAAAATCTCGGGCCCAGGCCGAGCGGTTGGGCCTTGGGCGAGTGCCGCGGGAAGAGAGATACCAGGACATAGTCGCCGGGTTTGATGGGTGATTGTGGCGCAGGGGTTGCGAGTGAGGATGGGCGGCGAGCCGTCCGCTCGCTGACCAAGCGGTCGTAGGCGGTTTTGATGGCTTCCTCGTGGGGAATGTGGGGCCCAAGGATCGAGGGGATGGCGCTGAGGGAGGCGACCGCATGCGAGCCGAACACCAGCTCTCTCGGGGAGAAGCCCAGTGAATTGGGGCATGCATTGTGCGAGGAGGTTGCCTCTTCGAGGAGGCTGTTGAGGGTGGTGAGGTCTTTGCGAGAGTTGCTGAGAATGGCCAGTCTCTGCTTGAGGGATCTTACGGCGCGCTTTGCGGCGCCGTTGGAGTGGTCATGAGGGGGGCCGGAGTAGGTGGGGCTGATCTTGCGGCTGATGAGCTCGTCCTTCCAGCGGGCGCAGTTGAAGGGGCTTTCGTCGGCGGCGTTGACCGTGGCGATGGGAGGGTGACCGGGAGGCAAGGAGTGGAAGAAGGCACACAGGGCCATGGCTCCCGTCGTCGAGGCGGGCACCACGTGGGCCATCATGTACCTGGAGAAGGTGTCCACCATTACCAGCACCTTGTATTTGGTGGGATGGTGGGGCAGTCGGATGGAGCAGAAGTCGACGGCCAATGCTTCAAAGGGCCTCGTTGGGATGGCGGCTGGCCCGGAGGGGGCGGGGGCTAATGAGGAGCTCTTGGGCTTGAAGCGATGGCATAGGAGACAGCGCTGGGTGGCATTTCGGGCTGCCTTGTCGAATCCCGTGCCGGAGAAACCACGCATGAGGATGGCGGTCAGCGAGGCCGAGCCGGTGTGATTGATCTCCGGCAGTTCGTGTAGCAGAAGGGCGAGGGCCTGGACATGAGCCTGGGGGATCCAGATTCGGTTGTCTCGCAGGAGCAGGCCCTCTTTCGAGCGGCTGAATCCCTCGGCAAGGGCAAGGGGCTCCTCGTTTTGCCAGGCCTTGATGCGGTCAGTGAGGTCTTTGTCCGAGAGGATGCTGAAGCCAAGGCCCGATGCCAGGGTGGTGTTTCGCTCGGCATCGGCCTCGGAGCAGGCGCGGCGGAAGGGGGCCTCGTCCTTGGGCGGAAGCGAGAAGGGACCGGGGCGCGGGCGATCCGGAGGGGATGGCCGTCCCCGGGCCCTGGGGGCATTGCCAAAGAGGGGGGAGGTCGGAGGGGGGGCGTGGATGTTGCCTTCCGGCGAGGCGTGGCCGTCAGCAAGCGGGGGAGGACGGATGGGGTGGTGGGAGCCCGCGAAGGCTGTCATGCCGTCCCAGCTGACGATTTGGGCGCTGCGATGTATGGTGACCGTGACATCCGTGGTGTTGCTCGGAGCTGAAAGCGGAGGAATGAAGCCGGGGCCGAAGATGGAGGTGAAGTGGGAGGAGCGCAATGCGCGGAGGCTGGGTTGTTGATGAGCCGGGCAGTGGGGCGACATGGCAGCCCAGAATTCAGCGGGGTCAGGGGCAATCCCCAGTTCGGTGAGAGTCAGGGCAAGGGCCCTGATCCGGAGGGAGAACAGCATGTCCTCCCGGGTGATCCAGACTCTGCGGAGGAATTCGATGTAGGCCCAGAGAGTGTCGGTGTCGGGGGGACAAAGGAGGGGGATGAGACCGACGGGATCCATCGGGGGGACCAGTGACTGGATCCACTTGAGCCCGGAGAGCTCTTCGAAGGCGCTAAGCGACATCGGTGTGCTCATGAACACGACTATGGCCGCCCGAATGCGAACGGCCAGAGCGATCGACTTGTAGTGCTGCCCGAGGCGAGGCTCCCCGATGCAGATCGAGGGGGTGGCGCCCGGGCGCCCGGAGGACGGGGGGAAGCCGTTGGCGAAGATCCTCGACAGATGCTCTTCGTCCAGTTTGAATGGTATGACGGGAAGGACCCCTTCGGCCCACTTGGGCGTCCAGCATCGCCTGAGGGTGTCCATGTTGTGCCGGTGGAGTTCCGGGCTCCAGTGGGGTCGGTGGAAGGAGCCTTGGAAGATTGATGGAGAATACTGTGCGTAGTAGCTGGGATGGCTGGACTGAGGATCTTGTTGCTGGTGGTCGTGGGGGGTTGGGGGAGGGGAGAAAATCCAGTGGGGGGGGTGCTGTAGGTGGGAAGAGGTGGTGGGGGGGTGGGGGGGATATTGGAAGGGGGGTGGGAAGGGAGGGGGTGGGGCGGGCGGGCTTTGCACGATGAACGGGCCCGACGTCGGGGCTTGGGTGGATGTGGGAGGGCGAGAAGGAGGGCCCAGGGTGATCGGGGCCGATGATCGGGCGGGGGGGGCCGGTTGGTGGGCTTCGGCAGGGGCGGGCGGCTGGAGAGCGGGCGCTGTGCCGGTGGTGATATTGCCATTCGCCGGGGAGGATGCATCTTGCCTGTGGGGGATGGGGGCCGGAGCCGTGGTGGTTCTTGTCGACTGGGTCCGGGACTTGAGTCGATCTTGCGCAACGACGCCGGCGAGAGCCGCGATGAGGCCGGCGGAGTGTGTTGAGGAGGATGGCGGAGGATGGGGCGCTGGATTGGTGTAAAGAGCGTAGACATGCTCGAGGGTGTCTCGGTGGGCTTTCGAGAGGTGGGCCATTTGGGTTTTTAGGCCGGATAGGACCTTGTCCAGGGTGTGGGCCTGGGCCGCTGCAAGGCCGTTGATGAGTTCGGTGCTGAAGATGGGGATCTTGTCAAAGAAGTCTCCCCTTGACGCGGGAACCGCCGCGATGATGCTGTTGACTTCCACGGCTCGCGAGGCGGTGCGCTCCACTTCGCGTCTGAAGGCCTCGTCATGACGCAGGGCCAAGATGACGCTGGAGTTGGCTGAGTATTGGATCGCCTGTGGGTCATAGAAGGGGTAGATGATGTTTGCGCTGTGTGTCTGCCGGGAGAGCTCGTCCGGGGTGAAAAAGTGCCCCGTGAGGAGAGGACTGTCGCGGGCCTGGTTGGAGATGAGTTGTTCGCTGATGTTGCGATGCAGTCGAACCAGTGGGGTTGTTGCATAGGGGGGAAAGCGAGAGGCATTTTCGCTGAGAAGGAGTACGAAGATCAAGTGTGCGGGGGGGAAATCCTGCAGAGTGCCGACGAGCATGTGGAAGTGGGAGATGGCGCTCAGGCTGGGGAACTGGCCTGAGATGGCGAAGTCCAGCATGTCCCGGAACAGGGTGATTGCCAAGGCCAGGGCTCTGTTGCCTGGGCGGAAGGAGGTGAATGCGTGCCATTGGCCTAGCAGGGAGAAGCGCTCGGCCATGCGCGGGATGAGTGGGTCTGGGTGCAGGATCTGAGCGGATGGGGCGCCCTGGGCCGTCATGGTGACGGAGGTGAGGGTGGGTGTGCGTGCGGGGGGGGGGGGATTGGAGTCAGCGGATAATGAACCAAGATCTTCTCTCAGCCAGTCTATCAACCCGGGAGGCTGCGATTCGAAGGTGTATGTATTGTATTCGGAAATCCGCTTGACGATGGTTCAAGCAGCGGAGGTTTCTCACACGGTGGGGATGTTTAAAAAGTGAAATCCGGATTGCTCCTCGGGGCACCGTGGGCAGTTCGCTAAGAGCCTGGGTGCCAACTCTTCCAGCGGGCGCTTCTCGTCGCCGCGTGATCCGGCATGGGCCGATGGGGCCCGTGTATTCCGCGTGACCGGCATCGCAAATGAACCGGTTATGCCGAGTGAAAGATGAGGGGGTGATCTCAGAGACCTTGGGGCTGAGAGAGGCGGATTTGGTATATTAAAAGAAAGAATCCGCAGACTGAGGCGTAAAGTCTGGGGAATACACTGGAAGGATGAAGCTTATATACCCCCGAATCTTTAACTACATCATGTGATGTATGTTACAGCAAAGCTGCCTCGCGGCACCACCGGGAACGCCTCCGCCTCAATGCGGGTCTTTGGGATCCCGCTTCCCGGCTGCCCGCGCGCGGCTCGGCATGGGGCTGGGCCAGCTGTCGGTGCACTGCGCAGACCGGCCTGGCGCTTCGCCGGGGAAGGCGGTCCCCGGAGGGGGGGCGCTGTGTCCCCGCCCGGCCCGTGGGATGACCCTTTTGCTGGCCTGGGCCTCCTGGCGGCTGTCCGGCCGGGCCCCGTTCTGCGCGGCACGGCCGTGTGCGGTCGCTGGTGCCGTCTCTGCTGGCACCCCCCTCGCGGCGGGCAGAGCGTGCTGGGGGGCGCCGGTGGCGGGGACATTGGCGGCTCGGGGGGGGCGTCGGGGCAAGGCGCTCGATTCAAGAGGGACACCCGTGGGGTGGGTATCCATCGGAGTCCCGATTAGTATAGTGGTGAGAATCCCCGCCTGTCACGCGGGAGGCCCGGGTTCAATTCCCGGATCGGGAGCATTCTTTTTCGTCGCTCGGGGGCGAGAAAATCCGCGCAACAAAAGCCCCCCGAGCAGGGTACCCCTGCAGAAATGGCCGCGTAGCTCAATTGGATAGAGCACCTGACTACGGATCAGGAGGTTGTGTGTTCGAGCCGCATCGTGGTCACACATTTGTTTTTTTTTGCCGTTTCTCCCTGGGGTGGTGCGTTCGTCGTCGGACAGGCAGGCCCAGCGGGGGGGGGGGGCCGGGGCACGCCCGAGCGGGAAGGTGGGAACATCGGGGTGCGAGCGCGCGCTCCCTCCCGGGCCAGGGGTACGAGGAGGGGGCGATGTACGCCGGGTTCGGCGGCGAGTGTGTGTGTGGCTGTTTTATGATCCCATCAATATTAATGTTGGTGGCTGGCCGAGGCGGCTCTTCCGGTCGGTCCACGCACAGGGGCAGGGACCTCGCCATTGGGGAGCATGCGCGTGCCGGGTGCGGGAGCATCTTCCCCCCCCCCGTTGGTGCTCTGTTTTCCCGAGGTGGAGCGGCGTCCAACTGCCGACGCATCGGCCCGCATCTGCGCGCCCGTGCGGGGGTGTGCGCCGGCTCCGGCGCGGGGGGCGGGGACACGGTCGCCACCCTTCGGCGGGGGTCGGGGCGGCTCATGAGTGTCGGGGGGGGGGGGGGGGGGGCCCTGTCTCCGCCCCCGGCGTCCTGCTCTGGCTAGGGCGGGCTGGTGTGCGCCTTCCCCCTGTGGCGCGGCCGGCGCTTTCGCCACGGTGCGCGTGTTATTGCGCGGCCCCGGGGGAAATCCGATGCAAGGGTGACGCAACGGGCGCCGGCTGGGGGGTGGGCCCGGGGATTCGGCGTCTGGGCCCCCTCCCCCGTCCGGTCAGATGAGGGGATGTGTGGGAGTCATTTCCCTCCGGCGCTCTGGGGCTGGCGATGTGCTTGTGTGTGTGTGTGTGTGTGTGTGTGTGTGTGTGTGTGTGTGCGTGTGTGCGTGTGTGCGTGTGTGCGTGTGTGCTTGTGTGTTTGCGTACTTGTGGGCGTGTGTGTCCGCGCACAGAGCCCGCCCGTGTACACAGCCCGCCCGTGTTTAGGTTTGCCAGTGTGTGTGTGTGTGTGTGTTTGCACACGTCCGGCTGCCTGTGTGGCTGCCCGTGTGAATTGGGCGTGGGTGCGGCCATCGACACGCGCCGGCCGCCGCCCGGGCAGGGCCCCTCCCGAGCGGGGAGGCGGCGGGCGACACCCCGGCCGCGGGATCCGGCCCCGTCTTCGGCGCCCGACCGGCGAGGCCCCTGCCCCGGGGGTGTTCGCTTCGGCGGTGGCGGCCTTTTTGCCGGACGAGCCCGGGCCCACGCCCGAGCAGGCGGCCGCCAAGTTTCCCTCCACCCTACTTCCTTCCCTTCCTGCTTCTTCCCTTGTCTCTGGGTGTACCCCCGCCTTTGCCTCGCTCTTCCCCTCCCTCCCTCCTTGTCAGCGCTGCTTGGGCTGTCCCTCCTTCCGGGCCGCATCCCCTCCCGCCCCCCCCTAAGTGCACCCCCGATCGCGTGAGCTTCCGAGAGCAAGAGCAGCACCACCGAGCCGAGACACTCGCCCTCCCGTTTGGCCTGTCTCCCCTTTGCTGGCAACCACAAGCATGTCCTTCTCGTCTTCCTCCTCGGCTCATGGCACCCGGCAGCCGACCGCCGGCCGGAGCTCGCTCCTGTCGTCGTCGTCGACCACCGGCCACGCGTCCACGGTCAACCGGCTGCTGAGCCCGTCGTCGACCGGGGCCAATGTCAGCCCCCTGACGTCGTCGCTGCTGTCGGGCTCCACTCAGGGTGGCCCTGCGCCGGGCGGCTCTTCGCTGCTGTCCGGGTCCTCGCTGCTGTCCGGGTCCTCGCTGCTGTCCGGGTCTTCGCTGCTGTCCGGGTCTTCGCTGCTGTCCGGGTCCTCGCTGCTGTCCTCCAGCCGGGCCAGCCCGTCGGTCCTGTCGTCGTCATCGTCGATCATCGGCGACCGGCCCGGTGGCGCGGCGGCATCGCCGAGCGTGCTGAGCCCGCGGCCGGCGGCCACCGTGGGTGTGCCCGCGCGGCCGGGCGTCACCCCGACCATGCCGGCGTCGGGCCCCGCCGCCGGTGCCCCGGTGCTGGCGCACCAGCAGCCTGGCCAGCAGCGCACCTCGCCCCCGGACGCCGGGGACGATCTGCTGCTCCAGCTGGAGCAGGCCCAGGAGCCGGTCACCCGTGAGGGCTGCTTTGCTCCGGCCGAGCTGCTGCCCGTGGGCGGGCTGTTTGCCGAGCGCCCGCTCTCGGCCGGCGAGCAGGCCCTCCTGCGGACGGCCGGCGACGCGTCGCCCTTCTCCGGGGCCGGGGGTGTCGGGCCGAAGGCGGCCCCGGGCGTCGGGGCGGTTCCCCCGTCCTCCTCCTCGCTGGCCATGGACAAGCTCAAGTACGACTTCATCCTGTCGGCCTCGAGCAGTCTCTTCATGAACCCGAACTACTACAGCAAGGCGGATTCCTCGCGGTGCGTGCTTCCGGCTGCCTGTTTCCCGTGGAAGTGTGGGTTCCCACCCGTCTGACCTGTGTTCGCGTTGCTCGTCTGCTCTCTGGCCCCCTTCGCTGTGCCTGTGGCGTGGCTGCATCCACATGCAAATATGTATGCATGCATATATGTATACGTATATGTATGCGTTCATATGTGCATACATGCCCACACATGCCCACACATCCACATGCCCACACATCCACACACACACACACACACACACACACATCCACACACACATCCACACACACCTGCTAGCCTCGAGCTCCTGCGCCTGGCACGCACCGTGGCCGAGGCCGGCGACCCGGAGTTCGTCCTGCGCCTGGCCCTGTACGTGCGCCTGGAGCTCTTCGTCCGGTCCACGGCCAACTACCTGCTGGCGGTGGCGGCCTCCATCCCGGCCTGCTGCCCGTACCTGCTGAAGTACCTGCCTGCGACGGTCCTCCTGCCGACGGATTGGCTGCAGGTGGCCGAGCTGTACCGGGCCTTGCGGTTCTACGAACTCCACACCATGGAGGACCTGGCGCGCGTGACCCTGCCGATGGCCCTGCGCCGGGCCCTGGTGGCGGCCTTCCCCCGGTTCACGGCCTACCAATTGGCCAAGTACGACCGCCGGGCGCCGGAGTCCGGGCGGCTGATGAAGCGCGCCCGGTCGCGGCTGGAGGCCACGGCCGAGACCGGCGAGACCGACGACCAGGAGGACGCGCGGGTGCTGGCGCGCCCGGGCCGCGCGGCCTTCAGCTTCACGCTGCAGTTCCTCATCAAGCTGCTGCACATCGCCGACCCGCCGCTGCATGTGATGAGCCTGCTGGGGGCCCGGTACCCGGGGACCTTCCAGGAGTTTGTGGCGGCCCGGCTGCCGGGGACCTTCGACTCGGCGCAGGCGGGCCAGCGCATGCGCCTGCCGGTGCCGGTCACCTGGCAGACGCAGCTCTCCCGCCGGGGGAACAATGCGGCCGCCTGGCGGGAGCTGATCATCACGCGGAACTTGCCGTTCACCGCGCTGCTGCGCAACCTCAAGACCATCATCCAGAAGACCTACCCGCCGGGCTGGCGCCCGGGCGCCCCGCCGGGCATCAGCCAGCACATCCACGAGCGGGTGATGCAGCGCATTGCCTCGCCGATGTCCGTGCAGTCCGGGCGCCTGCTGCCCTGGGACTACCTGACCACGTACTTCCAATTGCGCGACCTGCAGCTGGAAGCCCTGGCCATGGGGGAGGAGGCCGGGGCCGGGGCCGGGGCCGGGGCCGCCGAGCCGAAGCCCGCCGAGCCGAAGCCCGCCGAGCAGGCCATCGCCCGCCTGGCCGAGCGGTACCTGGCCAGCCTGTCCTGTGCCATCAGCCTGTCGCTGCGGTTGAATATCCCCCCGCTGGCGGGGAATGTGCTGCTGTTCCTGTCGCTGTCGCTGCCGGAGCGCGTGCTGACCAAGGCCGTGGAGCATGAGCGCGGGTTCCAGCATGCGGTGCTCCGGCACCCGGGGCTCAGCTCGCTGATGCTCTTTGCCACGACGCTGCTGCTGTCCTCGCAGGGGGTGGACCTGGTGCTGGCCCTGCCGATGGGCGGCCCGGCGGCCGGGGGCACCTACCAGCCGGTGGTCATGGGCCCGGCCGCGCGGGGGGCCTCCTTCCTGGACCACTTTGGGGCCCTGTGCGAGCAGGTGGCCCGGTGCTACCGGGACCGGGCCGCCGGGGCCGACTCGCTGCCGGGCATCCTGCAGCCGTACATCACCCACCGGCGGGCCCTGTCGCATGTCATTTACATGGACTTGACGCTGGGGAACTTGGACCTGATCGCCTCGCTGCATGCCTTTGCCGCGGACTACCGGCGGATGGTGCAGGAGGCCGGGTCGCGCGAGCGCCTGGTCATGTCCTACATTTCGATCACGTCGCGGGGGCTGGCGGCGCCGGCGCCGGCCGGGCCGGATGGCGGCCCGGCCGAAAGCAGTGCCCTGCGCATGCTCGGGGCGCTGGCCGGCCCCGGCGGCCGGCCGTCCCTGCCGGTGACGGTCACCCACCCGGATGACATCTACCTGTCGGGGGCGAGTGCGCAAATTTTGCGGCACATCGCCGGGCACACGGAGTCCGAGCTGCAGCTGGCCCTGGTGGACAACATCGACACGATTCGCGGGCTGCGGCGTGTGCGTGGTCCCGGGCGCCGGGGCCCGGGGGCCGGGCGCTCCCGTTGGGGGCCGGCCCTGCGCTCGGCCCTGGCGACCGGCGGCCCGCGGTATGGGGCCCGCGCGGAGGTGGTCACCTCGCGCCAGGTGAACAGCGCGGCCTATGCCCTGGGCCGGATGTCGGTGGACCCGGAGCGCAAGCGCGGGCTGCAGCCACTGGCGGCCGATGGCCGGCCGAGGCACAAGCTGCGCCTGGTGGCTCCGGGCCCGGGCCGCGGGCAGCCGGGCTCGCCGGCGGCCGACCCCGGCCCGGGCCATGCGCAGGTCATCCCGATCGCCGAGTCGGAACGGGAGGACCCGCTGGTCGAGGCCGACACCAGTGCCCTGTCCTTCGATCGGCGCACCATCCCGGGCCCGAGCGGCTCGGGCATGGTGTCCGGGGCCGGGCCGGCCTGGCGCACGGTTCGCATCTTCGTGTCGTCCACCTTCGCGGACATGGCCGTCGAGCGGGAGATCATCTCGCGGGCCGTGATGCCGGAGCTGCGGGAGCGCCTGCGCCGGCACCGGATCGAGCTGGTGGATGTGGACCTGCGGTGGGGCGTGCCGCCGGTGTTGCAGTCGGCCGCGGCCACGGCCACCTGCCTGGCCACGGTGGACGCCTGCCGGCCGTACTTTGTCGGTGTGCTGGGCGACCGGCTGGGGCACATCCCCGGGGGCCGGGCGGTGGCCCGGTGCGCGGAGGAGCTGGCGGCCGGGTTCGACCCGAGCGTCGACCCGGCGGCCATGGCCCGGCTGGCCGGCTGGCTGCGTGGCAATGACCCGGCCGCGGCGGAGCTGATGTCGGTGACGGAATTGGAGTGCGAGTATGCGGTGGGCTTGCGGCTGGGCGGGGTGCCGGAGCCGGCGCGCGCGGTGTTTGCCCTGCGGTCGGCCGTGCCGCAGCCGGTGCTGGACCAGCTGCCGGCGGCCGTGCGCGGGGCCTTCCAGCCGGGGGCCTGCTCCATGAGCGAGGTGGCGGCGGCGGCGGCGGCGGCGATTGCCACGACCGCGGCGGCCGGCGGCGGCGGGTTCGACGCGGCCAGCCGCGTGGCGCACTTGCGCTCGGCGGTGGCGCAGGCCGCGGCCGCGGCCCCGGACCGCGTGACCGCCTTCGAGTACAACTTCTCCGATGTGTGGGCCTACTCGGCCAAGACCGGGCAGATGGCGGCCTCGGCGGCGGCGCTGTTCGGGCACTTCCGCCGGGCGCTGGTCGACCGGCTGTGGGAGCTCCTGCGCACGGACCCGGCCCTGGCCGGGCACTTTGACGCGGCCCCGGCCGAGGAGCTGCCGCTGCTGCAGGCGGTGGACGCGCTGGCCGGGGGGGGCGCCATGGAGGCCGCCGCCTCCGAGGGGGCCCTTCACCGGGGGCTCCTGTCGCTGAATGCCCTGGCCGAGGGCGGGCTGTTTGTCAGCCGGCCGGATGCGCATGCCCGGCTGGGGGCCTTTGTGCACTTCCATTCGGCGGCCGAGCAGTCGCAGCCGGTGGCATCCGGCCCTGCGGTGGCTGGCGCGCCGCTGATGCCGCCGATGAATCCCCTCCTGCTGACCGGGCCCTCGGGCAGTGGCAAGACGGCCCTCCTGTCGCACTTGCTGCTGGCCGGGCACCGGGAGGGGTCGCTGCTGCTGGCGGATGAGGACCCCTCGACCGGGGGCCCGGAGCATGGGCCGGCCGACGCCGCGGACCGGCCCTTCGTGTGGACGCACTTTTGCGGGGCCTCCCTGCAGGCGGCCGAGCCGCATCTGATCCTCCGGCGCCTGTCGCAATCGCTGGTCCGGGCCTTCCCGCAGTTCCTGCACGCGGAGGACCTCCGGCAGGTGGCCCTCACCGACACCTATAGCACCCTCGGGGAGAGCGTGCACCTGGTGTCGCGGCAGGTGGAGACCGTGGCCCAGTCCCGGCGGCTGGTCCTGGTGCTGGACGGCCTGGACCATGTGTTCGATGTGCCGGAGGTCGCGGCGCCGGGCGAGGGCGAGGGCGATGCGGGGCCCTCGGCCTCGGCGTCGTCGCCGCCGCCGCCGCCGTCCGGCGGGCTGTCCACCGATTGGCTCCGGTGGGTGGTGGCCCTGAATACGGATCGCGTGCGGGTGGTGATCACCTGCACGGCGCCGGGCCCGGTGCTGAGCCCGTCCATTGTGGGCGGCGCGCCGGCGGCCGCGATCGTGACCGGGCTCGGTGCGGTGGCCGATCGCGGGCGCATGGCCGGCGCCGGGCAGGCGGCCTTCGCCTTCCATGCGCAGGGCCCGGGCCCGGGGGCCGGACCGGGGCAAAGCCCGACGGGTCCGCCGCTCGGCCGGGCGCTGGCGTCCATTTCCCACTGGCATCCGGTCTTCTCGCAGCGGCACTTGGAGACCAGCCGGTCGCTGGTCCTCGGCGGGGCCGGGGGCGCGGCCTCGGCCGGGCCTGCCGGCGGCAACCCCAGCGCCTCGATGTCCGCGTCGCAGGTGAGCCAGATGATCGGCGAGCTGCAGCGGGCCACCGACCTGACCAGTGTCCTGCTGGCCGGGGCGGTGCTCTTCGTCGGGGAGCTGGCGCCGGCCGAGCGGGCGGACTTCGTGGCCCGGCGCTTGGGGCGCTTCTACAAGCGCCTGGGGCCGGGCGATGCCGGGGCCGAGCCGTCGGACCTGGACCTGCTGGTGGCCAAGCCCGGTGCCGGGTCGCCGCTGTTCCTGGCGCTGGCGTGCGATGAGCTCCTCCAGCGGGGGTCCTTCTCGTTTTTGGATGCGGCCGGCGGGGCCGGGCCGGGTGCCCTGGTGGCGGCCCGGCGGGCGGGCATCGCCCAGGCGGACCTGCCCGGGCGCCTGACGGCCGTGGTCCGGTCCATGCCGGAGGCCGGCCTGTGGCAGCTGGTGGATTGGGCCCTGCGCCGGGCCGAGGCCAGCATGCGCGACTCGCTGGCCGGGCTGGCCGGGCCCTCGGACGGGGCGGCCGCCGGGTCGCTGGGCGAGCAGCTGCTCGGGCTGGCGATCAGCCTGCTGTGCGTGTCCCCCGGGGGGGTGTACGAGTCGGAGATGCTGGCCCTGCTGGGCGGGGCCTTCCCGGGGCTGTGCCAGCGCGCGGGGGCGCTGCTGCTGCCGGTGCCGGCGGGTGCCGGCGTCGGCGTCGGCGGCGTCGGCGGCGCCAGCGCCACCGGCCGGCTGCCGTACGCCGTGTGGTCGATGCTGTCGTCGACCCTGCGCGGGCTGTTTGTGCGGGTGGTCGATGGGCCGGACCCGCTGTTCCAGCTGTCCTTCGCGCCGGTCACCGTGGTGCATGTGCTGGCGCAGCGGTACATGCCGCGGGAGCGCCAGCGCCGCGCGGCCCACCGGCTGCTGGGCGGGCACTTCCTCCGGCGGGCCTTGGCCACGGTGGATGCCTTCGATGTGCCGGGGGCGGCGCTGGATGCGCGGGCCTTGCGCCTGGCGCTGCCGCATCTGACCGCGGCCGGGGCCCATGCCGGGGCCTGGCGCCTGCTCGGGGATGCCGGGTTCTTTGCATGTGCCACCGTGGCCCGGCTGCTGCCCTTCCTGCTGGTGCAGTATGCGGCCGGGGTCCGGCGGGTGGAGGCCGGGCTCGGGCCCGGGCAGCCGACTTCCTATGCGGCCCGGCTGCCGGTGCTGTATGGGGCGGTGGTGCGGCCCTTTGTGCCGGCTCTGCTGGCCGAACCGGGGCTGGTGTTCCAGCTGTGTCTGTCGAATTTGCCGCGGTCGGCCTGGTCCGCGGGCTTTGGCCGGCTGATTGGCCGGCTGCGCGCTGGCCGGGCGTGGTTCGCGCCGCGCGCCCTGGCGGAGGCCGACCGGGCGGCCCCGGCGGCGGCCCGCGGCGGCCGGCCGCTGGTTCTGTCCTCGAGCCCGGCGTCGGTGACGTGCTCGGCGGTCTGGCCGCCGGCCACCGGGGATCCGCAGTTCCCGGTGGCGCTCGCCTCGGCGCCGGGGCATGATGCGGGGGCTCCCTCGTCGGCGGCGGCGCAGCTGCTGGCCGCGAGCGCGGCCCCGGGCGCCGCGCGCATCAGCATCCTCTGCTACAGCGATGTACGTGCCTGGCGCCGGGTCCGGGCGCCTGCGTGTGTGTGTGGGATGTCCTTCTTTTTTTTTTTTCCCTGGCCTTGTTGTACTGACTGCTCCCCACCTCGCGCGATGGCCACCGCCGGGCGCAGCTCTCCATCGAGATCCTCTGCCTGGAGACCGGGCTGACGCTGTCGCGCTTCCGGCTGATGGGGTCCGGCACGCTGGCCCCCTCGGCGGTGTGCGTCCTGCCGCTGGGGGCCTTCCGGTCGCTGGTGGTGGCCTCCAGCCTGGCCAACTCGTCGATGGCGGCGGCGGCGGCGGCCGGCGGCGCCTCCAAGCTCGGGTCCCTGGCATCGCTGACCTCGTCGGCCATGCAGGCGGCCATGGGCCGGCACTTTGAGGGTGTCGTCCTGGCCGTCGGCACCAAGGACGGCTCGGTGTCGCTGGTGTATGCGCCGGTGCCGGAGCACGTGCTGTCCGGGCCCCGGGGCGGCGGGGAGGCCCTGCACCGGGGCGGTGTTCTCCGACGCGGGTCCGGGCCCGGCGGCTCCCTGTCCGGGGCCCACTCGGCCGGCAGCCCGAGCAACACCTTCGACTGCCGGCTGCTGAGCGCCTTCCAGGCCCACTCGCTGGCGGTCAGCGGGCTGCTGCTGCATGCGGATGGCCCGACTGGGGATGGGCCCGGTGCGGGGCTCCTGACGGCCGGCCTCGATGGGCGGCTGTTCCATTGGCCCCTGGCGGACCTGTGTGCCGGGGCCTTGCAGCATTTGTCGCGGTCGCTGCTTGGGGGCCGGGCCGACGGGGCGCGCGGCGATGATGATGACGCCGGGGCGGCGGCCGGCGGCGGGGACGACGCCCCGACGGCCGCGGCCGCCGCCACGGTGTGGACCCCCTCCGGGCCGCCGCCACGGTCGCTGCTCCAGGTGGCCGACAACAACCTCCCGCCGCCGGTGAGCTGCATGGTCCCGCTGCGGCGGTCGCCCGGGGCCCTGGTCGGCACCTGGGGCTCGCTGCACTTCCTGGACCTGCGCACGATGGTACGCCCTTTTTGCTGCCTTCGCTTCCTGCTTGGCTCGCCTTCTCTGCTCAGCTCGCTTTGTCTGCTCAGCTCGCTTTGTCTGCTCAGCTCGCTTTGTCTGCTCAGCTCGCCCTCTCTGCTCAGCTCGCTTGTTCGATCGCTCCCTGCTGACCACTTCCCCCATCGTGCCTGTGCTGGCCCGACACCCGTGCGCAGACTTCCACCTGGTCCGTGAGCTTCCGCAAGGCGGTCCTCTCGGTGGCCCTGCACCCGTCGGAGTTGTACTTCCTGGCGGTGCATGCGGATGGCAGCGTGTCGCTGTTTTCCCGGCTGCCCGGGGCCCCTCGCTGGTCGTTCCTGTCGCGGGACTTCGAGAAGACCGTGTACCGGGCCTTGTGCTTCAGCTCGACCGTGCCGCTGAGCCCGATTGCCGGGGCGCGGTTCTGCGCCTGGGGCAGCCTGGCCTTTGCCCTGCGTGACGGGTCGCTTCTCCGCGTGCCCGGGCTGAGCACCATGGCCGGGGTGTCGCTGCGGGGTGCGCCGGCGCCGACCGGCGGCCGGCGGGCATCCCTCGGGTCCGGCCGGATGGTGTACAGCCGCGGCGGCGGGGCCGTGATGCCGGGCGGCGTGTCTGGCGGCAGCACGGATCCCGGGGTCTTCCGGGACTTTGCGGCGCCGTCGTTGCCGATCCCCGGGCCCCTGGGCACGGTGGAGTTCGCCACGTCGCTCAAGTCCCCGGCGACGGTGCTCTTGCGACTGGATGTCGAGCAGCCCGGCGACAGTGGCGGCTTCTCCTCCTCCTCCTCCTCCTCCTCCTCCTCCTCGAGGCCGGTGCTGGTGGCCGGCACCCGGGCCGGGACGCTCTACCTTGTCCGGGCCACCGAGGAGGGCGGCTGGCACAGCAGTCGCCTGAGCCATGAGAGCCCGCTCGGGGAAACGGCCAACATCTTCATGAACCAGATGGCGGCCAATGAGCTGGAGCCGGGGCAGGCGCCGCGTGACGCGGCCAGCGCGGCGTCCGGCGTGACGGACCCGATGACCGGCGGGTCGGTGGCGCCCCTGCGCGGGGCCGTGGTCGGGCTGCATGCGCTGACGCCCGGGGCCGCCGGGCAGCTGATGCAGCCCAACGCGCGCCGGGCCAAGGACCCGGAGCCGGTGCCGACGCTGCACTTCTTCCTGGCGGTCCTGGCCAATGGCCTGCTGGAGGTGTGGGCCGTGGACTCGGGCCAGGGGCTGGGGTTCTGCGCGGTTCGGCGCTTTGTCAGCATCCCCGGCAAGACGCATGCCAGCCGGGAGGCCGTGGCCTCGGCCTTCATCGAGACCGGGCTGGAGGTGGTGGCCTCGGCCGGGGCCGGCACCATGGCCTCGGCCGTGGGGGACCCGAATGTCCCGGTGCTGGCGCTGGTCCTGAGCGATGGGTCGGCCGCGGTGTTTGGCCATGCGCCGCGGCCGGCGGTGTCGCGCTCCTGCAAGTGCATTGACCAGTTGCACTTTTACAGCCCGGTGGCGCCGGCCGGGCCGGAGCTCCAGGTGGACTTCGTGCCGGAGCATGGGCGCTACATGGCGGTGGCCCTGTGCCCGGTGCGGCGGGTCCTGGCGCTGGGGACCACCGGCGGGGTGTGCACCCTGCTGCCGGTGGACCGGGGCCTGAAGGCGACGCGGCACAATTTCGCCTCCTGGGTCCGGCATGTGCCGGTGTCGGATTCGTCGCTGGCCGGGGTGGCCCTGCTGGCGGCCGGGCCGGGCGCCCGGCCCGGGCGCCCGGCCGACGCGGCCCTGGTCACGGTGGACATGGCCGGGAGCCTGTACGACGGGTCGCATGAGCGAACCCTGTCGCTGGGTGCCCTGGCCGAGGCGCATCTGCCGGTCGGCATGGGGACGGCCGGCGCCGGTGGCGGCCGGTCCGGCGGCACAGCCGCCGGTGCCGGGCCGCTGGGCCAGTGCCTGGCGTCGCGTAGCGATGGCGATGCGCCGGTGCTGCATCTGGCCGTGGGCCACCGGCTGGTGGCCCACGGGTCGGCGGTGCAGGTCCTGTCGTCGGAGCTGTCGCCGCTGACGATGCTGCCGGCGCCGGGCGGGGCGGCGGCCGGGCGCGTGTGTGCCCTGGCCGATGCGCTGGGCACCGCCGAGGGCAGCCTCATGCCCGGGGGCCTGGTGTTCGTCGGGACCGAGGGCGATGGCGCCCTGCGGGTGTGGCGGCCATTTGCCATGCCGTCGTTGGAAATGGCGCAGGCGGCGGTGGCGCGCCAGGCGGGCGGATCGTCGTCGTCGGCCGTGCCGCTGAAGGCCCGGCTGCACACGGGGCCGATTGTGGCGATCCACTCGCCGACCGGGGCCCTGGGGGCCTTCCTGACCACGGGCGTCGATGGGCGGTCGGTGTTTTGGGGCCCGGTGCCGAATGGCCCGGCCACGGCGGCGGCCGCGGCGGCGGGCGGCCTGCCGCCGGTCGAGACGGCGGCCCTTCTCGGGCCATCGGCCGAGGCCCCCCGGGCCGGGGCCAGCCCGAAGTCGCTGCCCGGGTCGAGCGCGGCCCTTGGCCACTCGGTGCTGTGCTCGGCCACGGTGGCGCACCGGGCGCGTGCGATGCCTGTCATGGCCTGCCGGCAGTCGGGCTGCTGGCAGGCGAGCCCGTATCACCACCTGCCAGCTGGCGGGTTCCTGGTGGAGGAGCATGCCACGGTGTCGGCCTTCGCGGATCCCTACCTGCCGGTGGACCGGTGCCTGGGCGGGGTGGTCCGGTGGACGGTGCGCGATGCCGGGACCGGGGCCGTGCTGGCCCGGCGCCTCCGGCGGGTTGGCCAGCCAGCGGACCTGGACACGGCCAAGCTCTTCTCGTTCCGGGCGCTGGCCGGCGAGGAGCTGTTGCCGGCCCTGTCGGGGGCGGTGACCGCGCCGGCGCCGGAGGGCGGCCTGGGCCCGGTGCAGGCGATGGTCGCCCTGCCGGGGCAGTCCTTCGCCTCGGCCGGGTGCCCCGCCTGCCAGCCGTCGTACAGCCTGGTGTTGACCTCGCACGCGAGCCGTCACCTGGCCCTGTGGGCCCTGGTGCACGGGTCGCCCGGGGACCTGGAGACCGAGGAGTCGGACCCGGGCACCGGCGACGGGCCGCGGTGGGTCCTGCTGCAGATGCTGGAGCATGGCGATGCCATGGTGACGGCCCTGTGCCCGGTGGACCTGCCGGTGGCCATGGGCGGCGGCCTGCCGGTGGCGCTGGCCTGCTCGGGCAGCCGCCTGCACCTGGTGTACCTGGACTCGACGCACACCCGGGCCCTGGATGTGCTGGGATCGCGCGAGACGCGGGCCATCGAGCGGGCCAACCAGCACCGGCTGTGGCTGCAGTCGAGCCGGCCGCTGGGCGATGGCGGGTCGGCCGATGGGCCGCCGGGCGGCTCGCTGGGGGCCGCCCTGCCGGCCAGCACGCGGTATGGCCAGCGGCCGGTCCGCGCGGCGGCCCTGCTGGCCCATGCCGGCGGGGTGGGCCTTGTCTATGCGGCGGTGGTCTTTTCCTCGGGGTCGGCGGTGCTGTTTGCGATGCGGCCGGCGGCCGAGGTGCCGGGCGCCTGGGCCCCGGCGGCCGAGGCGGCCGACAAGCACTTCGGGCTCTGGGTGCAGGAGGTGGCCCTGCTGGACCGGTGCCTGGTGCCGGGGGATGTCCGCCGGTATGGGTTCTCGGCGCAGGTGCACTCGGTGGCCCTGACGCTGGGGGACCACCGGCCGGACTCGGTGTCGGCGCTGATGCCGCCGAGTGTGGTGCTCGGCACGGCGGCCGGGCGGGTGGCCCTTTTGCGGCCGTCGGCCCGGCTGCCGCCGCTGCTGCTGGGCCCTGGGCTGGGTGGCCGGCTGCATGAGCAGCTGACCGGGCGGCTGACCCCCGGTCGCCCGGTGTACCAGCTGGCGGCCGTGTGGCGGCCGCACGATGGCGCGGCCCTGGTCCAAGGGGTGGCTGTCATTCGGCCGGAGGCGCTGCTGGCGGCCGGGCGCGTGGTGCCCGGGTCGGTGGCCGACACGCCGCTCGGCCCGGGCGCGGCGGCCTCCAGCGCGGCGGCCTCGTCGGCGGTGGCCCGCATCGCCGGGCAGCTGGCCCCGCCGTTGGAGCCGGCGGCCGGGGTGGTGGCCTTCCTGGCCGAGACCGCCGCGGCCGACGGTGGCAATGGCACCTGGTCGGCGGACGAGCATCGGGACCTGTCGCGCGAGGCCGGGCGCCGGTGCTGGGAGAAGGCCGTCTTCCTGGGCGGGGTGTCGCTGTCCGAGCACTACACCCAGCTGCCGGCGGCGGCGGCGGCGGCGGGTCCCCCCTCGGTGGGGGGCGTGCCGTCCCCCGCGAGCAGCACCAACAGCCAGCACTCGCTGTACCTGGGCCGGCTGAGCGAAGCCAACATCCCGCGGGGGTTCCTGCCGCCGGTGCTGGGGTCGGCCCTGCTGGTGACCGCCGGGTCCGATGGGTTTGTGCGGGTGTCGCGGGTGGTTGATCCGCTGCACGCGGCGGCGGCGGCGGCGGCCACCGACGATCCCCTGGGCCTGATGCCGCGGCTGGAGCCGGTGGGCATGTTTGCCAGCTCGCGCCTGGCCCCGGTGGTCCACCTGTCGGTGGACCAGGTGACCCTGCTGAGCTCGAACCTCGGCGCGGCGGCGGCGGCGGCGGCGGCGGAAGCTGGCGATGCCGCCCTGCTGCCGGCCCCGGGGTCGGTGCTGCTGAACCTGACCGCCTCGGATTCGCTGGGGGCCGTGCGCATGCTGGACTGCATCGCCGCCCCGCCGAAGCATGTGGCGGCCTGAGGAGGCGAGTGTCCGCGCGATCTGCCAATACAGCTTTTGATTGACTGCCTGTGGGTTGTGTTGATGCAGGTGTGATGTGGTCCGGGTTGGGGCGGGGGAGGGGGACAAGGGACAGAGAAACACGGAGAAAGAGGGAGAGAGAAATAAAAGAGATAGGGGCACGGGGGAGGAAGGTCAGGGGGTGATGCAAAATATTTAAAAGAGAAGGTCGAGCCGAGAATCGAACTCGGATTGACAGATTCAGAGTCTGCCGTGATAACCATTACACCACTCAACCGTCTTGTTCTAGGGCCACGAAAGAATGGCGGAAATTCTCTCCTCTCTGCCCAGTGACCGCCCTGGGCACAGGGCGGCAGCCCGGGGGGCGTGGCGTGGCTCGGGGGCGTGGCGTATGACCGGGGCCGGTGTCGGCGGAGAGGCGCGACCCGGTGCTCGGCAGGGGGGGGGAGGAATCGATCGCCGATGGCCTAAGCGGGACGACGGCGTGCCCGCTTGGGGCGTGGGGATAGTCCTGTTGGCGGCAGATGTACGCCGAACAGGGCAGGGCAGCTGGCCTGCGGTGGCCCCACGCGTGGCGGTGCAGGTCGAGCGCCCGGCCGAACGTATTCACAGGGCCGGGGCTGCAGAGCAGCTGCGGCGGAGAGGGTGACCCTCGGGAACGTCCCCAGGCCGTGGGATGACAGCCACCGCCTGCGAGTGGGTCCAGGCCGGGACGCATGTATCGAGGAGATCCCACTGGGCGGTGGTCGGCGGAGGGGACCGGCGACTGGGGCGCGACAACTTCCGCGGTGGAGACAGCGGCCGGGCGGGGGAGGGCCGCATGGAGAGGGAGCTGCACCGCGCCGGCCGCGGGCCAGGCTGCGGAGGGGGCTCAACTGGACCCGGAGCCGGGAGACGGCGCCAGAAACAGGCCACATGGCTTTTTGTGTCCTCCTGGAGGGACCCCCTCCAGGCGTCGATGGTTTAGTGGTAGAATTGCCGCCTGCCACGCGGTAGACCCGGGTTCGATTCCCGGTCGACGCAGTCTCTCCTTTTTGCCCTCCGCCCTGACGAGGCAGGAGAGTGGCAACTTCCGCCGCCGGGGGGGGGGGAGGAGGACCGGGCGAGGGGCGGGCGGCCCGCCGTCGGAAGGAGGAGGGGGCTGCGGTCCATGAGGGAGAGAGGGGTGCGCCTGTCTCCGGCCGACGAGGCGCTTCAAACCGGAGCGACAGAGGAGCACGAGAGAGAGGCACGCACGCGCGCAGAGCACCGTCCGGGGTTCTTGACTGGCACGCCGGAGTGCGGGTCCGCGCGGCCGGCAGGAGGGGGGCGCACCAGGAGACACGGGACACCGGCCGCGCCCCGTCGCATGTTTGGGGGCCCTTCTGATTGTTTGATTGTCTTTGCGCCGCCGGCCTGCCAGACCAGGCCCGCTTGGTTGGGCCGGCAGAAGGGGGCGCGCGAGGGGGCCACGAAGCGCGTGAGCCGAGAGAGGAAAAGGAAATGCTCGCCGCGGGCCAAAAGAAATGCTCATTGGGTGGATCGAACACCCGACCTCCAGTTTACTAGACTGGCGCTCTACCACTGAGCTAAACGAGCAGCGGTGTTGAAGGGGGCAGCTCGGGAGCCATTTGTTGGGTACGACTGAGGCGGGTGGGGGGCGGCCGTGCATCGCCCCCGGCTCCGGGGGTAATGGGGGAAGAAAATCAGCCCCCCCGGAAGGGTGGATGATGAGGCTGGCGGGGCGGGCACGGCCTGGCCTCGCGACACGGAGGCACCAGCCGCGGGGCGGCTCGATGGGGGCCGGCGCCAGGCTCCGCGGTAAATCCCCCTTGGCCGGGCGACCGAGCACCAGACACATGGGCAGGCCAGGTGCAAACAAACATGTACCACCCGTGGCCCGTTCATCCTCATATCACCGTGTCCGAGTGGTTAAGGAGTCCGATTAGAAATCGGATGGGCTCTGCCCGCGTAGGTTCAAATCCTGCCGGTGATGCATCTTCCTTTTGTTTGTTTTTGCCGGCGAAATGTCGCCCTCCCGCGCGCCCGCAGGGCCATCCAAAATAATGTGCCCGGGAGAGGGGCACGCCTCCAGCCAGCGGACCCGGCCACCGGCGTATTGTGCCCCTCTGCCTGCTCGCGGCTGGCAGCCGGGGGGGGAAAACAATGCCGCGCGTCGGTGCGGCAAAAGGAAGTGGCCCCAGCCAGGATCGAACTGACGACCTTCGCGTTATTAGCACGACGCTCTAACCAACTGAGCTATGGGGCCTCCGGTTAGACTGTATGGGAGGCGCCGGACTTTTATAGGTTGCCCGCCGAGAGCAACCGCGCCTGGCACGCCGCCTGGTGTGTGCCCCGCTTGCCTGCTCGCCGGTGCTCTGCTCGATCTGGGCGGCGGCCTCTCGGCGGAGATTCGCCCAGGCCCGCGCCTGGCTGGCGCATTTGGCGCACTTGGGCCGCCCTCTCCACCGATGTGCACAAAAGTGTGTCCACATCTCCTGGCATCGTGCCAAGGGGCGAAAGTCGTCCATGCCCGGCGCAGGACCCTGCCTCGTCTCGTCCGGCTGGGAAGGGGGCCACCACCTGAGGGATGCCTGTCCCGGAGCGTGGCCCGGGCCACGGCCCTTGCCTGGACGCCGACATGCCTCCCCCGTGGGCGCTTTCATATGGTGCCGTGGCGCCTCGAGTGCTTGGCTCGGCGAGATGGCGTGCCAGGGTCGAGAAGGGCCTCGCCGTGGCCGCTGGCCCCTGCGGAGCAAGACCGCCCCCGCCGACGAGCGGGGCAACCACGACGCCGGGCCATGCATGCGGGCCGCCGGGCGATCCAGCCGGCAGGGGAACGTGTCCGCTGGCTCGGGCGGGCCGGCTGTCCCTCAGCAGGGGCCCCCGGCAGGATGTGCCATCGCCCGGGGGGCCGGTATGCCTGCGCGAAGGCCCCGCCCCGGGGCCGGCTTGAGCCAGGCTGACGTCTGTGCTTCACGAATGAAACCGCGGTGCGGGCTTGCTGTCAGGCGCCACGGCGAGGGGAGCCGGCCCGGGTGGGGCCCTCCTGGGGCGGCGTGTTTGCGGAGACCGGGCCCCCATGCTCGGGGGCGCAGACCTGCACCAGGGGCTCCGGTGCGCCGAGGCGACCCGCCGTGCTGCGTCCCCCGGCCCCGGGCCCGGCGCCCGAGCCGGTGGCGGGTCTCTCGGGAGGACAGCGGCCTCGGCGTCACCCACGAGCAGGGCACATACGCCGCCGGCGGATCGCGCCGGGATGCCTGCCCGGTGGGGACGTGAGTGTGGGGGCTTCTTCGGCCCGGGCAGCAGCGGGGACATGGGTGGGGATGCGTGCCGGGGGGGGGGGGGGGGGGGGGGGTCGGCCGGTCGGCGCGGGCCCGGCCACCCGGCGACATCGGCACAAAGCGCACAGCGAGATGTAGCCTCGCGGAGGGCCGACATGCATGGCCGTGTAGCTCAATTGGATAGAGCACCTGACTACGGATCAGGAGGTTGTGTGTTCGAGCCGCATCATGGTCAGCTTCCATTTTGCTCGCTCGGCGATCAAAAGGACGGCCCCGGTCCAAAAGAATTCCCATACCGGGACTCGAACCCGGGTCTCGTGGGTGAGAGCCACGTATCCTAACCACCTAGACTATATGGGAGAAGATGAAGGGCTTCCGCTGGGTGGCCAATATGTGTAACCTTTGCCGCCCAAATCCCAGAATTGGTCACGGGTTGTCACGTGACCACATCTGAGAAGTCGGATCCCCGGCTCTCCTCTCCTCTTGGGGAGAGCCGCGCCTCCGTGTACAGACCTTCGCCCCGCCCTGCCGCCTCCTCCCTCGGCGCCAGGGAAGAGGGGCAAGGTGCTCCTTCTCCCATGTGCCTAACCCCTATATAAGGGACGGCATCCGCGCCCTCTTTCCCATGTACGACTACCCTAGAAAGGATAGTCATTGCCTCCTTGGCCTGGCTTTCTCCCCCCCAAGCCAGTAGTCTCTGATGTAAATACTTTTTGACTGGAGTTCAGACGTGATGTCTTCCGACCCTAGAAAGGATAGTCATTGCCTCCTTGGCCTGGCTTTCTCCCCCCCAAGCCAGTAGTCTCTGATGTAAATACTTTTGCTTCCCCCAACAAGACCGCGCGCGCTTTATTGTCATCGCTTGCCTTCTTGTACCTCTCGAGACGAAATGCTTTCTTCCGAGGCGTGATCTCCATATCGGAGAACAAGCCTCGGTGAATCAGTCCGAGCGTTTCAATATGACACCCCGCTGTGGTCTCCGCCACCGGCAACCCGACGGCCGAGAAACAGACGCCCGAACGAGCACGCCACGGCCGCCGGATGCCGGTGGTTGGCGCCCAGCGGGCGAGGATGCCCGGGAAATGGCCCACGCTCGGTGCCGAGCACGCACTCGCGCCGCCTGTGCGTCGGGTCACATTCCCGTGCGGATCGAGTGGCCGACACGCCGGCTGTGGCCCCCTCGCGAGAGGCGAGGCCCTATCCCACCAGGCACCGGGCATGCGGGCCCTGTCGCAGGGAGCGGGTGCCGGCATGTCGGTGACATGTCTTCGCGCACGAAGGCGGGCCGAAAGAAGCGGCGCATCGGCCGGCCCTCGGGCCGCCGAGCCGGACGCCCGGAGTCCAGCGGGTCCCCGGCAGGCCAGCACCAGGGCCCGCGAGAGACCCGCATGCCGCGGGACATGGGGACACCACTGGGCATGCCCGGTGCCGGCCTGCCGGGGATCCGCTGTACTCCGGGCGGTCGGGTGCATGACCGAGTGCCAAGTCCCCCGGGCATGTGTCACGGCGAGAGCGGGAATGGCAACGGTGATGGCGCTCCAGGCGCCGTGGAGTGGGCGGATCGCCGGTCCCGGTCCGAATTCGAGGTCCAGCGGCGGCGGGGGAGGGGGTGCCGCGTGCTTCGGGGCCACACGACGCCCGAGGGACGTCTCTCCAGGGAGAGGGCCCGGCCTGCCCGGTCGGCCGGGGCTTTGGCGAATCTGCGACCACCGCCAGCAAGGGCGTGCCCCTGTGCAGGCACAAGCGAACCAGGCTCCGGTCAATCGGCAGTCGCATCCCGATCCATGCTCGGAGCTCTTCATGCCGGGGCCACCCGGCGATGGGGCCGTGCCTGGCCTCGGCGGCGGACCACTGCACACTGCAGGCGCGAGGGGGACCCTGAGTTCGAGGGACTGAGTCATCCTCTGTGTTCCCAGTGCAGGAGCCGCCGCCGGCCTCTCAGCGAGGACGAACCGAGGGGGCGCCATGTGCCACGGGGCGCGGCGCTGGCCTCCAAGATGGGGCGGAGCCCCGGGCCTGGCCGGGCGCCACGGCACACGGGGCAGTCTCCGCGCGGAAGTCGATGTCCACGGTGCCTGGCCGGGCCTCGGGCCGTCGCTGCCTCGGGTTTCATCGCACGAGCGTCCGGGCACTCCTGGCCGTGCATCGCCGCCGGGGTGCTCGTCGAAATGTCGGCCCCGCACGGCCCGGGCCGGTGGCTCCGGTTGGGCCGTCGATCGGCGGCCACCAGGCTCCAAGGGCCGAGGACCACACCTGACGAGGGGAGGGGCCTCTCCTGCCCGGGCGTCCTCGGTGCGAGTGGCCCGGCTTCCGGCCTACGATCCTCCGGCTTCCCGGCCGAGGGCATTTGCCCAAAATGCGAGCACCGCGCAGTGGGCACCGGCAAGCACCCGATGCCCAACACACTAGGAGCAAGAGATATGCTCCAGGGACCGGCCATGCGGCATGCAACATTCGGAATGAGGCCGGCCCGGCCGCTGCTCGGGAAGGGGCGCCCCGGGTCGCAAGGGCAGGCAACAGGCAGGCACCTCCTGGCGGTCTGTGAGACAGCGGCGCGAGGCCACAAGCGGGGATCGCTCGACGTGGGGGCCCCGGCGCCGGCGGCCCCTGTCACCGAGCGCATGACGGCCTGAGACCGGGAACGGCGGACTTGGCCCCGAGTCCGACCCAAGGTGTAACTGAATGCGGGGCCTATAAGCGGGGACCAGTTAAGGGTCATGTTTTGGGCGGCCCGCGTGCCGGCCTGCCGAGGATAGTGTCTCAGTGGCGATCGTCCGTAGAGTTGGCATCGTGCACTTATCGCTCTTTTCCTGAACGTTGGCACTATGCGCTCGTCTAGAACTGCGTCTCTTACCCGGAATGATGACGCCCGGGTTCTGTGGCCCCACCGCGGGGCTGCTTTGTCGGAATGTGCATCACATGCGCATGCTCGGCGAACAGACGAGATGCCTTGGCCTTGGCAGCGAGTGAGACCGGGCCAGACCATGCCTTTTGTTTGTTGTTGTTGTTTTCTTTTCCCCCTCCATGGGCCTCGAGGGCCGAGCGATCTCCAGGTGGGAAGGGCCTCTCCGGGGGGGGGGGGGGGGGGCCGCCCCGCGCCTCCCGCCCCGGCGCCTGGGACCGGGCTTGTCCGGGTGTGGGTGTGCACTTGGCCACCCCCTGAATGGGGGCCGGCTCCCCTGCTGAGGCATCGTGGGAAGGAAACATGAAGCCCCTATGCGCAGGGACCGGGCGTGTTGTTGCACGGGGCTACCCCGCGCCCGGCAAGGGCAAACACTGCCGGATGAGGGGTATGCCTGTGGCCGAGGCCAGGTGGGGGAGCGGGGCGTCGGCCCGGTCGATGGAGTGATGCGGCTCCTTGTGGCTGGGGGTGCGAGGTGCCGAGCGCGGTGGGCACATGCTGCCTCGCCCCTCGTCCCCTCCACAAGGTGAGAGGTGGTCCACAGGGGGGACGGCGAGGCGGGTACCCTTTCGGGGGGAGACGAGAGGAACTGTGGTTATCCCATGCGAAAGGAGGAGCATGCGAGTCGTGGACCCACAAAGGACGCCCTTCCGCCCGCATGCTCGCACACCACAGGGGGCCGCTGGGGCCCGAGTGCCCTCATCAACATGGGCACCCGCACGGGCCCTGCGACAGGTCCGGGGGGGGCCGCGAGGGGGTGGGCGCCGCGCAACAGGCCCGGCCATCGGCCCTGGCGTCGAGGTGTGGAACTTCACCCCGCCATCGCGGCGCTCGCGCACGACCACATCCATGGGAGGGGCACCGAGGCGGAAGGAGGAGGGATGTGCATATGACAACACCTAATGCCGATCATCCGCCCCCTCCCTCCCGGCACGTGGCCGCGAAAGAGACCGGGTCAAATGGAGTAAGATGGCCGACCAACACACACACATACATACACATACACACATGTACACACATACATGCACAATGGGCAGGAGGATGGCGTTCGGTGGGAGGGAGGAGGGGTCCGGAGGGACTTGGCTTTGGGCCGCCCCTCCGGCGTTGTGGTCTATTCCGGAGGCCTTACCTGCGAACTATGAGCTGCAGGACTCCTCCTAGGAGCCCCGTGCGCCTGCCCCGTGCGACCATAATCGAGCAGCCACCGGCGTGGTGCTTTGGGCCATTTCCTCGAATTGACTCTGTGGGCTGCAGTCCTGCCTGATTGGGCTGCAGTAGAGGGAGTCCTTCGAGCTGATGGCATCTCTTGTGGGGTTTTTTTCCCGTTGTTGTTGTTGTTGTTTTCTCCATTCACCTTCTTGTCCGGAGCTGGAGGAGACAGGTCGGGGGCCCTCTTGCTGTTGAGGGCCCGCGAGGGAGGGGAGGGCACCGCCGGCCATATGGGAGAGGAGTCCCGACGCGAGCTCGCGTTGTACGGATCCATGTCAGGCAACTGGACACCGGGCCTGCCGGGGGAGGGCCACGCTTGGTCGCGAGAGCACAGCCGTGATCTTCGAGCGGCCATGGCCCAGGAAGGCGACACAGCGCTGATGTGGTCCAGATACGTTGGGTTTTGTCGCCTTCGAAACGCGAGGCGTGGCAGCCCCCTCGTGCATGACCCCGGCGCACGGCAGCCCACATGCCCGCCCTGTGTGCGGGGCAATCCCAGCCGAGCGCCAAGAGGTGGTCGTTTTTTCCAGACAGGCCCTGGCCTTGCCCATGCCATCCTCCGCCGGGGAAGGGGGCGCGGCCACGCCGGAGCCCAACTCGGTCACACTCAACCAGCCCATAGCCAGAGAAACAGACCGCGCCCATGTCGACGGTGTGGCAGACAGTGTCTACGCGAGGGGGCATGTCGCACAAGGCACGCTCACACCCCAGTGGACATGCTGATCCAGGGTGGGCAAGGAGGGACGCCGGGTGGAGAGCTTCCACTGGATGGCGGCCCCTCCTGCGAGGGACATTATACCTGCCGGGCTGCCTGTCGGGTGTGTGTCGACTGGGTCGCTCGACACGACCTCGGGGCACTCGGGGCAGGGCCGCTGTCCGTCATTGCTCGGAAGCGTGGGGATCAGCTGTCCGGCCGCTTGCGGTGGTTGTACCCTTCCCTCCGATGCCAGGCCATTCATGGAGCCATCGATCCACACGGGAGCATGGATGGGAGGACGACGGAAGCCACGGGCAGGCGGACACTTGGGCCGGCAAGGGGGGTTTATAAGGAGCCGGTGTGTCCCGCACCCATCGGAACATCGCCATAGAAGCGCATTCCCCCTCGGCCGGTCGAACATCCTCCCCTTCGAAAGCACCTGCCCTTTCCCCCTTCGCCTGAGCAGCCGCCGTTCGCTCCCTCCCTCTCTCCACACGCCGTTGCCCCCATGAGTACGTGGATGCCACTTCGGCCTCTCTTCGCCGGGATGCCGGTCCCTAGCAGCTCCACCGATGATGTATTTTCATTTTAACGTGCCCGCCCTCGGCCGATGGCATCGCTCGGCTACGGCCGCGCACCGCACAGGCGATTACGTCTACCTTACACTCCCCAAGGACGCCACCGAGCAAGATGTCAAGGACCAGGTGGAGGAGCTTGCTCGAATGATCCAGGGCACCAAACACGAGATCAAACGCTCCGCCAGTGCGCCTTTGCTATGATTTGACACCCTGTTGCCTTGTTTGTCTTTCGATGGCTGTTCTTTTTCGAACCACTCACCGCCGACATTTCCCTCGGCTCGTGGACGCTCTTTGGGTGCGCACTGCGATCGTGTGCCAACGGTGTCCTGAACGCGCGGACACGTTTGCCTCCTCCTCTGTGGCCGGTGTTGCCTCGCGATACCCGACTCAGACAAGAAGGCGGCAAAGTATCCCGCTACCAAGCTCGATCCTGAGGGTGCGTTGCCAGTCATCGACGGGTGGAAGCAGCATGGCCAGTTAAATTTGGGCTGGCACCATGTCGAGGGTTACTAATCAGAGCACAACTGGTGTTGCCTTTCCGTCCGTCAGATTATGTCTTCGTATGCCCTCGCTCCGGGAATAACAGCGCTAAAGGGAGCATGGATGCTCCCTTGAAGGATACGACATGCGCTGAGGAGCGCTTCTCGGTGCGTTGAGTCGGCCTGCTGGGGAGGCGCTTCAACAATGCATTCTTCCAAGTGGGGCTGCGCTCACAGAGGAATGCCCCTTCGGGCATGGCGGACTTTTGGGGAATGAGCATGTCTATTTCTACTGACCATAGCATTTCTCTCTCTCTCTCTCTCTCGCTTGCCTTCGCCCGCCCTCCTGCTCTCAATGCCTACACAGGACCGGAAAATCGCCCTGCGCGTGTGGAAGTGGGGTGCGTTATGGGCTGGTTGGGGCATTTGTTCCAGATACATTGGACACAATGATAGGCAACAGGAGCACTGCTCCTTGGAGCAGGGAAGAAAAAAAATGAAAGACCACCCCTCCTGGCCAATCGCACTGTCCATCGGGCCGCTCACCGACACGTCTCGACCTTTGTGTACTTGGCAGTCTTCCAGTCGGACAAGGATAAGGAACGCCGGAATGAAGACAAGGCGGATACACACATTTACCAACTCGGTATGTAACCCTTCTGCCTGTGGAGGTGGGGGCCGGGTCCCGGGGCCAGGCCTACTTTGTGCATTGCATCCGGCCCTCCCCCCGGTGAGGCTGTCGATTGCCTGGCGGTGGGCATTTTGGCACTTCGGCTTATTCGAGCACGCATTGACGGTGATAATGCACTCGCCGGGCCATGTGGCCGCTGTCGATTCGCCTGTCGTCAAGGCACCATCATCGACCTGAGCAAGACATACTTTGTCTCCGAAAACGGGCGCCTTCCCCAAGAGATGAATTTGGACCAGCACACCTGTGACGGTGCATGCAATGGCATGAAGCCGATGGTTCTTCACATTAACCTGGAAACTGGCTTGGACGAGAATCCCGGCACGGCCATGGAGCCCGTGAGGTCCGCTGAGCGGTTGTATGAATTGATGCAGAAGAGTGTATGTTTGGAGTCCTGCACATGGCCCATAACCGCCGGTGGATGCTCCTTTGCCCTCCGGCCTTGACGCGTGCCTATGCCCTGCGCCTTTCTCCGGGGTTGCTTTTCGATGGTCACTCACATATGACACCCTGTGGGACGTGGCTCGGGCTACCATGCCAACCCAGAAAACCTGTGTGCTTCTTGTCTTCGCCCTGTCATTCGGTATGTCTTCTTGTTGTGATCGAGGGTTGGGAGTGGCTTTTTTCGGTCCACAACCAGGGAGTGACGGAGTATTGGTGCCTTCTGACCGCGTGCCTTCGAGAAGTTCGCTTTGCCAAGGTGTGCCAGCTATTTGGCGAGGACAGTGAGACCAAGGAAGAGGACCACATCTACAGGACCATCAAGTTTGTCAATGAATATCTTCCCGTACGTAGTCGAGGGTTGTTTTGCATTTCCGCGCCGCTCGTTTCGGTGTTCGAACGGCGGATGGGATCTTGCCTTGTGCCCGCCAAGGGGACAAATCGGCCGCGGGAGCCTTTACCTCTGTCAGTCCCTTTGCAATCATGTTCTTGCGTGTGTGTGTGTGTGTGTGTGGGACATCTGTACGTGCGTCGATGGGTCGGGGATTCGTCTTCTAACTGTGGGTCAAATCGCCGCGCTGTCACGTTCTTAGGATCGCATGCCGATTCTGGCGGTGTACCGTCACTGTGCGTTGATCGTGGGTGTTGGTGGAGTTGCTTTCGGCTGCGATTGCCCATCTACGCACATGTGCCTTATTAACCGAAGTGTTTGTTTGTCCCCTTCAGTCTCCGACAACAACGTGCGCGGGAACATCTTTTTTTTTTTTTTTTTTTTTTCATTGCGCCTGGTCACTTTTACCTGGCCACGATGCCTCGCGCTCGATTTTCCCCCTTTGTGTTGAATGTGACCGTGTCACTCACAGTCGCTTGGGTGGTGGTGGTCTCAGTATTCGGCTCATGCTCTTACCTCCGTCGTGAGCAGCCTGACTGTCAAGGACGAGCAGTAGAATGTAGCACTTGGAGCCATGGCTGCATGAGTCGTGAAGAATGCGGCCGGGCTCGCCTTTGGGAGGTCTTTTTTCCGCCGGTTTTTGCCTCCCCCCCCCCCCTGGGTGCGCCCATGCTGGGCTCCTGACACCCTGTGTTTGTGTAGTAGTACCCTTGGGTGGGTTTCCCATTGTACGAGCTCATCCGTGGGCTGGGCTTTCGTCCGAGACAGCGGTGGGCCCCTGCCCGGTGGTGCTGCCTTTCAATAGACGATGCTTTTTTGCGTGCCTATGCCCTGTACTTTGGAGCTGATGTGTCAGGCAGACCTGCGGTCAGGAGGCCGAGGCGGTCGAGCATGGGGCATCGCACGAATGCCCGGAGTCGCTCGGGCAGGAGCCCTCGCCCGAGGGGACCTCTCCAGCACCCATGGGTGATGCAGGGATCAAGGTGCTTGTCGGATGGCGGGACTTCGGTCGAATGGCGAGTGTAGAATCACTCGGGGCGGGGCCTTTTTTCACTGCATGGACACATGCAGGGATCAGCCTGCTGTACGCGGTCGGTTTCGGGTGCGCTTTATCATTGAGACGCAGAGAGAGGGAGATGCGCCCCTTCCTTGGTGAGGCCACAGCTGCTCCGTGGCTTGAGGAACTGACAACCTCCGTGGAGTAGAGTGGTCGCATGTGGGATTCATTGTTGACTCAAGACAACGTCGCACCACATCCCACATAAGCCCTCCTGCCCGGTTCGCTTGTCACGTCTCATACCGCGATCGGACGCACGGCATCTGCACCCGAGATGCCTGGGGATTCTCACTGAAAGGGAGGCAGGGAGACCACGAGGAGGCGCCTTGCACGGAGCCCGACCACGTTGGAGATCCCCATAAGGGGCTGGACGGGAGTGGAGCTATGGACTTTGCGGTGGTTGATAGCCGGGCCGGCCAGGAGGCGACTTTCTCCGGAGAGAGGGCGGCGAGGCCGTGTGGATGGGTCCGGCTCCTTGGGGGTCATGGTCGTCTGGCCAGCTGAGCCGGTCGGGGCCATCGCGCCGGAACGGCCATTGTGTGTGCTGGATGTGGGCTCCGGCATCCGCCTCACAAGGGCCCCAGCGGACATGGAAGACGCATGCAGAGCGACAACGCGCCCGAGTATTGGGGACACCCGGCGAGAGGCTTTCCCTCGGATGGGTCATCGGGCGCCGTGTGGCGCGATGGATGTTGAGGCGGCGATGGGCGGCCCGCCGGGCGGCGCACGTCCACGAAGGGAAGATCGCGCGGTGTGGGGTGATGCTTGCAGCTGGTGGGACACCGACAAGGGGCCAGGCTTTCGAGCCACATGGCCACCACCGGGAGCGGCGCGCCTCTGCCAGCACAACCAATGGGGCCCGTCGGCAAGGGGAGGCCGGCCTCTGTCCTCGACCTTGGCTCCGGGTGGGTGCCCTTGCGAGCCATGAGGCGCGTGGCCCATGCTGACAGACTGGCGCGCACATCCTCCACCATGCCCTCCGTGATCCGAGGGAGGGCCGTGGTGGGCCGTGGTGGGCCGTGGTGGGCCTCGGGCCGCCAATGGACGGGGCGAGGTGCAGTGGGGGGAGTGTCGGGGGCATTTCACAGGACCGGGATGGACCGGTTCTTGCTTGCGGTTGTCTCGACAAGCACTGCAGGGCCCATGTGCTGGGCGACCATGCCCCACGCGTAGGGGCCGCCATCGTACGGATGACGGGCCATGGTGTGGGGTCCTTGTCACAATGGCCTCGCTCCCTGGCTCCCAGGCCCGATGGGCATGTTGGCGGCTCGATACCGGCCTTCCAGCATGACATACAGGGCGTGGCTGCCTGCAAGGGGCTCTGCACGGCGGGGCGCGTGCCATTTGAGGCGCGTGGAAGCCGACCGCCCCTGGCAATGCGATTGGGCAGCCCTGTATGGCAGATGGATGTGCATGTGTGCGCATGAATCTGCGTGGCGGCGCTGGCTGGTCGACCGGCCCTTGGAGAAACCATGTCCCAGGTGCGCGAAAGAACCGGTATCCGGTGTCGTGGCGTCCGTACGCCGAATGGCCCCCTTGCACCTGGGTGGCCAAGCAGTGGTCAGGGGGAGAAAGGAATCTCGGAGCTTCGGGCGCCGGTATGCTCGGAGCAGCCTTTCGCCGAGCAAAGGAGCCACAACAGCGCCCGCGCTGGGACGAGCGATTGCTTGCCTGGCTGTTTTGTGGCGATTGGGGCTTTCTACCCGAGATCATCTCGGCGACGACCGAAGCTCCTGCCAAGGGGAGGGGGGCGCCTCCACAGACCAAGCGAGGAGAATACATGGCTTGGGTGTGTCGCGCGGTCACTCTCGGGCCGGAAGCGACGTGATAGGAGATGGCTAGGTGGCGAGGGGAGGGCATTGACGAGTGTTGCGCAATCGGGCCCAGCGAGTGTGCGCCCTGGTTGGCGGTGTGCTGTCTGGCCTCTGGGGCCGAGCAGGCGAGGGGAGCCCAATCGCGCGCATCAAGCGCCAAGGTCTCTCCGGCACATGCGATACCTCGGTCGATGCGGGCCTCGCCGGGCGGAAGGTGCCCGCGCGGCGGGTGCTATGGCGTACGGGAGGCAAGCTGACCGGTCGACATGGTCCTGGTAGAGGATGGCTATGGTTGTGCCTCGGCATGATGGCATGCCAGAACGTCGAGGAGGGTATGTCGCGAAGACGCTCCAAGCGCAGGATCGCCAAGGTGTCAGAGGGAAACCCGGAGAACGGGGGAGGTCCGCGGGGACAGGCTTCAGATGGCAACCGCCGCGCTATACAACGGCGGAGGCGGGCTGAGGGATAAAATGAGGCGGCACAGCCGCCGGTCTCCAGGTGAAGGACGGGGCGAGATGGATGGGTGTGCCTGTTGGAGCAGACACCAAGGCTGGGCCCTCCGGCGGGTGGGGGCCTGGACAACGCCGAGCGGGCTCCCGTGTCCAGGGGCTGCTTTCGATGAGCACGTTTGCGCTCGACGTTTGGCCCGGGGCTCGGGCATGGGCGCGCTGGGGCTTTTGCCCGGTCGATGGCGGGCACTGGGCGAGCCGCCCTCGGCCGCCGCATCGAAGATGTGGACTGGCCGGCAGTTGGGGGGGGGGAGGATGAAAAGTAGAGCAAGAGGGAGCGAGCAGACAGGACATCGGGTGCGACGGAGACAGGGGGTGGAGAGACCGAATGATGCCAGGCGACCCACAGCAATCCCATCGCCGGAAGGGGGTTGCTTGCATCTGACTGCGAGAGGATGGGCCGGGCCGGCCCCCGCGGGCGGAGGTCCAGCAGCGATCCCCCTGAGAGGGGAGATTAGACCCTTGGAGAGTATTTGCGCGCGCAGGCGCGGCCCCTGGTCGCCTGCCTGTGCGATTGGCTTCCTCTGTGTCGGCGGGCGCGCGTCTTGGCCGCGCTGACGGTGCGAGCGCATCACCCGCCGGAGGAGGCGCCTCTGGTGGAGGGGCCGATTCGGAGGGTCACAAGGCCGCCCTCGGGCCATCGGGGCCGGCGGGGCGAGCGCAAGTTCCCCAGTGGCCAGCAGATAGCATGCCGCCATTGCCCGGCAGAAACAGACCTCCATGGGGGGGGGTGTATTGTGCACAGGGGGCCGTGATGGCGAGCCAAGGAGCCTGGGCCAGGGTGCAAGGGACGGCGCCATGAGCCCCGCCGGGGGCCCCAGAGGGCGGGCGGGCGAGTTCCGGGCCGGGGGGCATCTTACTGGCGCTGCCTGCGGGAGACGGTGTCCCAAAGGTCGGCCACTCGCTCGTCCGTGCGATCCACAGCATGGAGATATGCATAGAAGACATACAACTCGCCGAGGATGAGGGGATAGGCGAAGGCCGAAAGAGGAGTGGCCCCGGGCTCCTTGCTGCGGGCAATCCCATGGAACGTCGGGGCATCCGGCACAGGGAGACCGGGGCAGATGGCCACCAGGCGCTCCAGCGTACGCTCGCCCATGGTCGGGCCAAGCACACAATGGGCATGCTGGCTCCAAGTGCCGGGGGTGGCGGCGGGGTCCCCTGCGTCGGCGGCATGATGCTCGCCATCCGGGCGGCGGGGGTAGCCAGCCACATCGATGGCCGGCCGGGTGCCGGCCAGGAGGATGGCACCGTACTTGCTGTTGAGGATGAAGGCCAGCAGCATGGCAAGCTCCCTCGACTGGTCGAAGTGCACCAAGGGGCGCCGCGGGCAGCCGGACGCGGCCGCCAGAAAGTGGGCCAGGCAGTAGAGGGACTGATCGTGGCGAAGGTCGAACAGGAAGTCCATGCCGGTGAGGTGCTGCCTCATGTCGGCCCATGAGTCGGTGCTCGGCTGCCAGGGCGCCTGGAGCAGGGCAATGCGCACGAGATAGGGCTCGGGCTCGGCCCGGCCGCGATGGGGCACCTGGGGCCTTTGGATGACAATGGCCGAGCAGGTATCCATGTACCGGGTGGACTGCCGGAAAAGGTGTCTCTGCCGGGGCGACGAGGGGTCGGGCTGGAGCTCGGGCAGGCTGCATGCCCCCCGCTGGGCCATGTCGATGGGCTGCTGCAGGGCCAGGGCCAGGCTGGCCGGGGGGGCATGCCCGACGAAGATGGCGTGGAATGAGCCACGTAGCGACAGGTAGGCCCCAGGGGGGAAGGTGGTCTCCAGCATGTGGGAATACTCCCCCATGTTCAGGTCTGCTCGGCGGGGGAGGGTAGGCAATCAGTGGGGGGGGGGAGGGAGGGGGAAGGAGGCCGGACCTCGCGCGAGCAAGCCCCCCTCTCGGGCAGGCAGGCAGCGCCAAACGCACCGATGTCGAAGTCCGGGATCTTGGCCAGCAGCTGATCCCGCATGAGGATGGCGAAGGGCTTCAGGACGGCCAGACCCGTGCGAAGTGGGTGGGGCTGCAGGTGCGCGCTGGCCTCCTCGAAGAGCATGCCGTGGAGGGCGTCCACTTTGTCGCACACCTGCGCCTTCAACTCGAGCACTTTGTTCCCATACCCATGGCTGAAGAAGCGGGTGGTGTCGTAGTGGAGCAGGTACATCATGAAGGCCTTGGGGAGCCGGGCCGCGTCAGGTGGTGCTTCGCCCGGTGATCAGCAGGGGAGGGGAGGACGGGGGGTGTGCTAGCAGCGCGTGCCACGTACAAGGACGACGGCTCGGTCCAAAATGCCAAGCGTCTCGGTCTGCTGAAAGGCGGAGAAGACTATCGCCACAATGTCGTCCTCCTCGGCCAGCTCCGACACTGGGTGGGGATGGTCAGTGGGCTGGCGGCGGGGGACACCTCATCCGCGCAAGGCGACCCATCGCGGCGGCGGCGGCGGCGGGAAAGGACGTACTCCTGCGCTCGGCAGTCCTGAAGAACCGGTCCACGTCGTCCGGGAGCTGCCAGTGGAGTGGCTGATGTCTGGCCATCTGGGCGGGTCTTCCCTGGGGAGGGGGCACTTTCTGGGCAAAGGCGCCGCTGCGGGGTGGGGGGGGGGTAGAACTGGCCGGTCGCAGTGGGGCAGCCGCGCTGACCTTGCTTGTGGCGCCGCTGTGGGGAGGGGGGGGGCGGCTGAGAGGGGAGGTGCGCGAGATCGGGCACTTCAGGTTGCGCGGGGGGGGCCGGGCGATGGGTGTGGGACTGGTTGAGTGGTGCTGCCCTGTGGGGCCCTCCATTTGGGTCCCTTCGGCCCGGGGCCGGGCATGCTTCCCGGCGGCGATGGGTGTCCCCTGCCTGTGTGGGAGCGAGGGGTCTTCGGAGCGATGAGTTGCAGCCGAGGCGCCAACGTACCGAAGACACCGCCGTGTATCAACCTCCTGACGTCATGGTGTCGTTACGCCGGCGCCCCAGCACCCGCCATCAGAGCCGAGGGGACCGAGATGGGCTCGCCGGCGCCCGGGGCAGCCCGGGAGCGGGGGCGCGGCATCCCTCGGGCCGGCCGCGCGTTCGGGCAGTCGGAGGCGAGAGACGGGGGAAGCAGTCCCGCACGTGTGGAGCCGACCAGCGGTCGCCGAGCACTCCGGCCGGGCCCACCACCGAGGGCCGAGCTTGGGTTGCTTTGACGCCGCCCGGCCCGGTTTGGGGCTGACAAGGGGGCCCCTCTGGCAGCATGCTCCTTCGGGCCGGGCACGTTCTTCGTCCGGGCCGCGGGCCATGGGAACCACTCGAGGCGCCTCGCCCCGCGAAGATCGCCAGGCAGACACGGGGCGCCACCAGCAAGGGCAGGCTGGCGATCTGCCTCCGGCCGCTGGAGGCAGCACGGGCACCGCCACCAGACCGACAGCTGCTCCTCCGGGCGAAGATGCTCCGGGACCCGGGAGAGAGGCTGTCCAGCTCGGGGCCGCGCACATACATCGCATGTGTCGAATGCCCCTTGCGTGGTGGTGACCCGGTCGAAGGGGCAGGGGTGACACGCAGGCAGGAGACACACGCCTCCCGAGTCCGGGGCGGCCGGTCGTTGGGGGAGGGGGAGGGAGATGTGGGCTGTCCGCCCGACCCAGACCCCTGGCTCGGGGAGCGTATGTCTGTGTGTGCGTGCCTTTTCATCTTTGCTCGAAGACAAGCACTTGGGGTCCCCGGCCGCAAGCAGGGAAGTGGCCAGGCCTGCCGGCCGATGCCCCACATCCTCGCCGCAACCTCGAGCAGATGGGAGGCCTGGCCAGTGGGCTGCCTGCCATGCTCCCCCGGGCAGCACATGGACCGGGCCAGCCGGCGGCTGGATCGGTGCCGTTCCGGGCCGGTGCCGATCCATGCGCCGGGGTTGGACGGCGGCCCGGCCGAGGCGCCTGGGTGCGGGGCACGGCAGGGGCCATTTCGGGCGGCGATCAGCCGGTTGGGGGTCTCTGTACGCGAGGCGGCGCGTCCGGGGCGAGGGGCAGGCGAGTTCGATGCGCGCGTTTTGAGGCCGGGCAGAGAAGCATCGGACAAGGCATCTGGGAGTTGGCGCCGTGCGGGCCGCCGGCCCATCGCCGATCGGAGGGCCGCCCCTGCGGGACGAATCGGCCCGGGGAAAGAGCAGTTCCATGCTTCGAAGGGCATGATGCGTTGCCCAGATGACCGGGCCGCGAGCCACGTTGTGCAGGGCCAACGCCATTGGCATTGGGCGCTGGTGGCCACATCATGTGATGTATATTTCATGGTTGTAGCAGGGTTCTCACGGATCCGGTCTTTCGTCAAAGGAGTGATGCTTTGACGGAAGCCATACCGGAAATCTGCCACTGGTTATGGGGCACTCTGGGGCATGAAGTAGAGGGCGTACCGAACCAGGGAATACGATGCCGCCTGGAAGGAGCGAGACTGGTAACTCGGCCTGAGAGGAGTTAGCGGACGAACGGGAGAAAGAAAGAATAAAAATAAAATAACAGGGTTCGAGAGGGAGCCTGAACTGGTGTTCGCGGGCTGGACTGGTGGCTCTCAGTGATGCTCTCGCTTGCTCTTCGGCGCACACAGCTGCCAAGCTCTTCGCTCTCAGGAGGCTCCCGGGGGGAGTCCCCCTTTTGACCTTTGGGTCGGTCAAGGGGCAGATTTGAGAACTCCGCGCACGCGCGTATCTCCGTTCCTCTCTCGGGCTCCTCCTCTATCGGCCCGGGATGGGCGGCCATTCGGCTGTTGTCTTGCCCCGCGCTTCTCCTTAGAGGAACGCCATTTATAATGCCAAGTCTGTCACGGGGTATCCGACACGTGCGGTTTGTAACTCAACAAGTGATTTGGCTTATGGAGTTCGGGCGGGGATTCCACTACACCAGCCTTCGAATCGGCCCCCATCCTTGGCCGGGGATGCCAGAGAGCCCGATCTACCAACAGCCAGGCCTGGGTCCGGACACATCCGCATGAAGCTGGCCCGTGTGTACGCACGCCAGATGGGTCCTTCTTTTTATTTCGGCCGCCACCCCGCCCTCCCCCACGGCGTCCGGAGCTGCATCCAAGCCACCCTCCTCCCTGTGTTTCCCTCCCTTTCCTCCTCTCCCCCGCCCCCTTCGTGACCCCCCTCTCCCCTCTCTCTTTCCTTCTGTCGGACTCCAATGCTCCCCTCGGTAGTGGCCGCTGGCCGAACCTTGCGCCAGGCGATCCGACCAGCGATGCTGGGACTGGCGCGAGGGGCACCGCGGCCCAATGGTGGCCTTCGGCCTGTGGCCATGCTGCCCGCGACGCTCGGGCTGGGCACTGGCGCGGTGGCGTACCCGAGCCGCGGGCTTTCCTCGACCGCCGTCGAGACGCCCCCCCGGCCGGCCCCCCCTCCGGCGCATGGCCCCAGAGGCGCCATAGATCTGGCCCCGTATGATGTGGATTGTGCCGGGGCGCGTCTTTGTCGGGAGATCGAGGCCGGGGTGACCCCGCTGCCGCGGGGGTTCGACGATGTGGAACACTTCCGGCTATTCCTGCGGCTCAGCGGGGACCCGTCCGTGGGCCGGCCGCTGGAGGCCCTCTGCACCATGGGTCGGCTGCTGGGGATGGATCGGGCCTCGGTGCGGGGCCTGCTTGACCGGTATGCCCGAGTCTATGGGATTCCCCCGTCGCGGCGTTCGATGAGAACCCCGGTGCCCGGGCTGGGCCCCGGGCATCCGATCTTCGAGGACATGATGGCGCTGGCGCGGCGAGATCCACCGGTCCTTGGGAGGACCCTCTGCCGGCTGGTGCGCATGCCAAGCCAGGTGGTGGAGGCCCTGCTGAAGGAGCATATGCCGGAGGTGCTGACCATGCCGGAAGTGGCTCAAGGGGTGTGTATCCACCGGCTGCGGGAGCTGGTGACCGTGTCTCCGGCCCTGTCGCGACGCAGCATGTCTGTCCTGCTGTCGTGCGATGCGTTTTCCGTGAGACGCAAGATCGAGGTCCACATGCCGGAGTATCTCGACGTTCATGTGTTCACCATTCCCCCGGGAAAGCAGCAGGCGCTGCGAGCCGTATTGGCCGATAGGAGCATCGTGCCGGCGCCCACACAAGCGGAGGTGTGCCAGCTAGCCGGCGTGGATTTGTACGCCCTCCGGACCTTTGGGCCGCTTCTGCATGCGGAATATGCGGTTCGCCGGTGGGGGGAACTACCGCCGGCGATGGTGGACCAGCTGCGGGCGCTGCTGCGGAAGCGGTGCCACAGCGTGCGCGAGATGGCCGACCAATTGGGCCTACCGGTGAAGCGGCTCCGGTGGTACATCAAGCACTATGAGCCGGGGGCGATGCTGCCACGTCGGATAAATGGGCCGTTGCGGCAGCTGGCCCCGCCGGCGGGGCTCGGCCGGCTGACGCTGGAAATGTATGTGAATCGCTTTCTGCCGGAGGAATCGCCGATTCGCCGGAACCCGAGTGTGGAGTTCATCGACCGGCTGGGCGCCGAGTGGGAAGCCGGCGCGTCGGCCGGCGGCGCCGGGTCGGAGCCCGGCTCGCGAGCCCGGGCGCCGGCCAATGACCGGGACTTGAGGGGGGTCATTCAGTCGCTGGTTTGGCTGCGGCCGACCTTGTCGATGTTCGAACTGGCCGAGCACTTGGTCATGTCGGTGCAGAGCCTCAGAAAGGCCGTGGCTGCGATCGACTGGCCGGCGGACCCGCGGAATTACCAGACCCAGGCATTGGCCCTGCCGCGTGAGGACATTCTCAAGCTGAGGATGCTGGGGAACCGGGTGCACCCGGCCGGCGGGCGCATGCTGCTCACGGTGTCGGAGATCGCGGCCAAGATGGAGCGGTGCCCGGATTTGGTGTACACCCTGCTGCATCGGTATTGTCCGGAGTACTTCTTCCTGGCGCTGGCCCCGGAGGCGGGATCCGGCCCGGGGGGGATGTACGTGCCGGAGGGGAAGTTGGCTGCACTCCTGGCGGCGGTGGAGACCCCGACCCCCGGGGTGCTGCTGCACCAGGTGGCGGCGGATCTGGGCTGCGCCCTGCCGCAGGTGTTGAACTCGTTGCTGCGGCATGCCTGTCGGCAGGGTGTCAACTATAAATTGCCAAACTATGCACGCCACACGGCTGGCCGGGCGTTCGAGCTGAAGGAGCTGCTGATTGCCAATCCCCACTTGACGCGCAGCCAAGTTGGGCTGATGGTCAAGCCTGGCCAGATCGGCTTCTACGATCGGTGCATACACTACATTCGCTAATGGCACTGTCCTGGTTGTTGGGGAGAGAGTGTTTCCGGCTGTTGTGAGGGGGGGGGGGACTGTGTCGATGTATATGCATGAATGTGTGGGGGAAAGAGCGGGGGCGGGCGGCTGGCCGACCGGGCCTGTCAGTGGGGCGGCCCGGACAGGGCAAAGAGCGCCACGAGAAGGGAGGGCAGGGCGCGCATGGCTGGCGATCGCACGGAGCTGCCGGCGGCGGTCGGGCGGGGGGGGGGGGGGGGCGGTGCAACCATGCGGTGTGGTGCGGGCACCGGGAGGAATGGTCTTCTCGGGCCCGGACCTCGTTCCCGCCTCGGGGAGGAACCGGCTGTGGGTGCGCGCCGGGGATGGTGCTGGCCGTGGATCCGGGGCTTCTGTGCCGAGCCCCCGACGGCCGGGGGGGGGGGGACAGACGTACATGTTCGTGGGCTGCAAGATGCAGGGGGATGTGGTTCCGACGGGGCGCGTTGGCACGTGCGGTGCCCATGCGTCCAGGAAGCCGGGCCCTCGGCGCGCGAGGCAAAATCCAAGGAAAGGGCGAGTAATATATTGCGGGCAAAATAGGGCGTTTTTTTTTGGGGGGCAATGGGCCCTGTGTGTGGGGAGAGGTTTCTTCACCCCACCCCACGTCCTCACGCCCCCCCCCCCCTTCCGACCCGCGTGTATGCATGGATGCTGTCTTTGGCGCCGTGCACCACGAAGTTTTTTCCACGCCTTTTTTTTTTTTTCCGCGCCCCTCCCCCGGCGAGTCTGCCCGTGTGCCTTTTGCCCTGAGGCCCAAACGCCTGGCGCCTCGCCTCCCGGGTCCCCCTCGGCCTCTCCTTGCCGGCATGCCTCCTCCTCTGGACCGCTGCTCTCCCGAGGGGGGACGGACGGCGCTTTATTGCGACTGGTCTTTTTTGGTTTCCCCCCTCCGTGAGCCGTGTTCTTTTTTTTTTTCGCTCGCCCGTCGGGGGTCCCCTTGGTTTGGGTCCTGCGCCCGGCCGCTCCTGCTGGACGTGTGCCTGCTCGCAGGCAGGGGCCATTGCCCGGGGCATCATGCGGCGATTGTGTTTGTCCGAGACGTGGCCCTCTGCTGGCGCGCCTTCCCTGCCTGTCTCCCCCTTTCGCTCCTCGTCCCTGCCTGCTCCGTGGCAATGCGCCGCGCCGACATGCGATTGCTTGCCGCGGCCCCTGTCAGCGTGTGGTGGTCCATCCACGCGCCTCTTCCTTCTCTCTGCTTTCCTTTTCTCTCTCTCCCGTCGCCGCCGCCGCTCTCGAAACGCCCTCCACCCTTTTTCCCATTCTTTGAAGCTGTCTTTGGCGCTGCCCTTCTTCGGTTGCCGCGCGCACCTCCCCTCCCGTGTGCCGCTGGCTGTCAGGGGGACCAGGCGGGGCCTCTCCTTGCCATTCTGCCCCCAGAGAGGAACTGACTACTTTGCTGGCAGGACACATACATGTGCATGTCGTCTTCTGTGCGCCGCATCCCACCCCCCTCGCCTTGCGACTGCGGCGCAGCCCCTGCCATCAGCTTGACACATGGCTAGGCATACCATGACGGGGGATCGGCGCTCCTCTTGGCTCCATCCCCGGGGAGGGGGCATGGCACCGGCGACCTGGCGTGCTCCCGCCGAGCGCGAGACACGGTGCTGCGTGAGCGCCGGTGTGCCTGGCGCCCTTGGCACGGGGGATGCGCCGCGGCGTGTGCCTCCCGTGGGCCCGTGGGGTCTCGCGCGGTCGGCCATGCGTGATGCTGGGGTGTCTGGAGTCGATTGGCCGGGCGCCCTTCGGCCCGTGCTGTCTGCCTCCCCGGCGAGAGCCGACCCACGCATCCGTGCGGGGTCCTCCCCCGTGGGCGTCCTGCACTTGGGCGTGGGTGCGCCGGGCGATGTCCAGCGGCAGGCGCCCACCGGCCTGGGGCAAGGTCCCGATCGCGGCGCGGCGCATGCCGGGAAGGGGCACCACGTCTGGGCGAGTGGGGCGGGATGCGCTGCAGTGCCGCCGCGTGGTCTGGTCGATGCAGACTGATCCCGGCGAGGATGGCGCTGGTGGCCTACCGGGAGGAGCGGCGGGACGGGGCTGTTGCCGGTGTTTTGGATGGGGATTCCGATGGGGCGGCCAGCCCGCACGGGCAGGCGATGGGCACTCGGCAGCCGGCCCAGCACCCATGCAGTGCCTCCCGGGAACGGGGCGTGACCGGGGAGCAGGCTCGCTGGCGCGCAGGCCATCTCCAGCGAGCCGAGACATCGTGGCTATGCTTGCCGGCTTTCGTGTCAGCCAATGCGGGGCCGAGGGGCCGATGCCAGTATGCTGCCATACTTGGGGCGGGGACAGGAGGATACGTCCTGGCCCGGGGGAGGTGCTTGGTCGAGGTGCTCCCTGACTTCGTAGAGGGGGGTGATGGACGCTCGCGGACCGACCAGGCGGTGAGTCTGCGGCTGCGCCATTCGTCAGACACACGGTGCTGGCGTGCTGCCGCTGCTCGTGGGCTTTTCCCCTGGCGGTAGAGTGGCGCGGGGGGGGGGGGGGAGGTGCTTAGTCGAGGTGCCAGTGCCCACTGTTGGCCGATGCATGAGCAGGGGACATCGCCGGGGGCGGGTGGGCGGTGCCCAGGCCACAGTGGGCGGCCGCCCCATTTCCCGACCCCGGTGCCCAATCTTCCTTCGGGGGTGCCTTGCACGCTGGACATGGCTGTGCGCTGGTCATGGGCAGCGTCTGGGGCAGGCTGTCTCGGTCGCGCCCCTCCCCGGAGGAGACCCGGAGGTGTGTTAGAGGGGTGGGTGTCATTTGCCTTGGAGCGCGTCTCGCTCGGGCTCCACTCCTTTCGGATGCGGCCCCCCTCAGGTATGACACCCATGTCGGGACATGGGGAGGGGCGGATGGACCTGCAGCGCGGATGCGTGCCGGCACCGGGCGGACATGTGCTCGGGGCCGGGTCTGAGCGCTGGTGTGCATCCGTGCGCCGAGGGCAGGGAGGCTCTGCTGGGCAGGCCCTAATGGCGATTGCGCACGCGCGTGTGCTTACGTCCGAGCGCCAGGTGTGTGTGGCCTGCTGCGGGTGCGGTGACACCTTGTTCCGAGGGCATCCCTGGGAGGTGGTCCAGGTCATTTGGGAGGCATGTGCGTGCCAACATGCCACGGGCGGGGTCTGACCGCTCATCAGGGCCCGGAGGCGAGCGGGCGGCTTTCCCTTCACGCGGCGACGCACGCCCCTGGGCGATGGGTGCTAAAAGATGGCCAAGTGACGGACTTCGGAAACGGAACGCCGCTCAGGTGGCCGGGGTTCTGGCGACCACGGCAGCGGGCATGTGGTGGTGCTTGAGGCGCCGGCCTTTCTTCCTTCGCATCCGGACGGATCGCCGGAGGAGCTGGGCTGCATGGTCGTGCGAATGGGGGACGAATTTTGGCCGTGGTGCGGGGGAATGCCTCCGGCCGGGGTTGGCCCCTCGCGGGGTGGTACTTCCCTACCGAGCAACACGGCCACCCTGGGAGTGTGTGATCGATGGCGCGGGATGCCACATGCAGATGGCGAAGGGCGCACCAGGAGGTCCTTGGTCGCCTGAGGGTGGATCGACAAAAAGGCCGCGGTCGTGCCGACCCAGCGGGGACAGCCCGCCGTCAAAGGCTCCTCGTTTCCGAAGGGGCCGAATGTATCCGGGCCGCGGGGTCGCGCATAGGAGGTGGCCACACTCAACGCCCCATAGGCGAACGGGGAAGGACCCTGCCCGTAGAGCCTGCAGGGTGTTTCGGTGGGGGGGGACATCGTCCGAGAGGAGGCAGGCAGGCGGGGGCCGTGTTGCTTGGTGCAGCCCGCTGGGAGGGGTCTCGGCTGAAGCATGCCGCGGGCAGCTCTTTCACGGCAGGGTGCCTTGGAGGGCGCGGGGCCGAGGCGATCCGGCTCGATTAAGACTTACTCCAGAACACAGGTGGTAAAGCGCGATGAATGTTTGACAGTGTCATGTGCACAACTTGTACATTCCCGTCGCGGAATCTGTCTGACGAGCATTTTCTGTGCGAGAGGAACGACACTTCTTCTTGACTCGGGGCATCCACGTCGGCAGACGATCGGCCTTCTGCCCAAGCGGGCTTCGGCACCTCTCTCCTGGGTGGGGGGGGGATAAGGGACTCGGATGCAGGCCGAAGAGAACTTGGTGGGGAGGGGATCCACGCTCGGGTACCGACGCCGATCGCTGGGGTTTGTGAAGGGGAGGGCGCGCGAATGACCAGCCCTGCTCCAGCGGGTGTGAGTGCACTTTGAAGCCACGGTCCCCCCGGGAGCCGGTTTGCCTTCCCTCCTTGGACATCCTCCTTGACTCTTTGCCGATGATGCTCGGTTTGTTCCTCGGCGGGCGAGCGCCGCCCTGCTCGGACTGGCTGCCTGGATCAGGGGGATGTTCTGCCGGAAGATGAACGCGTCAGGCCTGGCGCACGTTTGCCGGGCCCTTGAGGAGGGTGCTGTGGGGCATCTCCGGCTGGTGAGGATGGGCCCTCGCCCTGTCGAGGGACAAGATGGCTCAGTCACTGGCAAGCGACAGGGCGCGTGGCGTTGATGGGCGAGACTATGGTATGGATGCCATTACCCGGGGCTGATAACCGGGTCCGAACCGGCAGGATCGGCTGTCTGCTCCTCTGTTTGCAAGCGACTTGCACCAGTCGTCCACGGGGCCGAGAGGGTGGGTCCTCGGGGAGGGTGGATTCGCTGCAGTCCCGGCTGTCGGCATCGGCGGCTATGCGTGTGCGAAGGATTCGAGACAGTTTGATCCGGCGGTGCGGGGGCCCAGGGGCTGGGGTGGGAACAGGACGGCCGTCGCCGCTGTACAGCCGGGGCCTCGAGACCACGGCGCCGGGAATGAATAGGCCTGCAACTGGTGCGGACATCGACGAGCCCTTCCGAGCAGGCGGGCGCGCGTGAGCGGATGCTCACATCGCGGCTGCCACACTACGAATGTTCGGGTGGGGGGGCAATATGGGCGATGGGCAACCAGCACATGGCTGCTGGCAAGTGAGGAGAATGTGCGCGGGGCATCTGGCACACGCCCGGCGGGCAGGCGGATGGGGGGCTGACGGTGGCCGAGTGACTGAGCAACGAGCGCGCCCATGGCGCCTCCGTCCAGTACCTTCACGGCCGGCCCTGTGTCCGCTCGTTTGCCGGAGTGTCTGGGGGCAGGAGGCCCCTCGGGTGGCTCGGGCTGGATGGATGGCCATGTCGTTGTGGAGGTCCACCGAGGATGGTGTGAGTGAAGTGGGGTGTCAATGGGCGTGTGACGGGCCGGGCTGGGTGGGAAGTACATGATCTGCCAGAATGGAGCGGGGAGGCAGAGGAGGGGATCTGCGGGTGGATGCGCGTGTCCTGTAGGCCGCCCTGGGGGTATTTTAATTATGTCGATTCGACCGCGGTCTGGCCATCGGAAGGTGTGCCCTCGGGGGCATGGCACCGAGCGAGAACATGGGCGGCGGCTGTCCGACCTGAGGATTGGCCGTGGCTGGACCTGAACCTGAGGATTGGCCGTGGCTGGACCTGAACCTGAGGAGCACTTGGAGTCGCGGGGATCGATGTCCTCTGCCGGAGTCCGAGGATGCGAGGCGGTGGCCATGGCCAGGGCAGTGGGTCTTGGCGAATGGGGTGCCGGGCGAGCGTGTGGGCCCATTCCCGGCCAGGGTGCTATGTGGAGGGGTGTCTGAAGGGATGCGCTGGGCTCGGGGGTTCCGGCTGTCTCGTTGCGGGACAAACGCCGCATGGGGGGCTTCGGGAGCCGAACAAACCCGGGAAGTGGGCGCACGCGGCCTGTGGCGGCGGAGATTTCCGAGAGGGTGGGCCAGTGGTTGGTATGGCGGATGTTGCGTCGGTGTTGTCCGGGGAGGTGCTCGGGGGGCGGGGGATAACCTCCCTACGAGT
>NW_009242979.1:1076110-1076875 GCF_000388065.1 Fonticula alba | reverse complement strand
GGCCCGCTCGTGCCCCGGCGGCACCCCCCACTGTCGGGCACGGGCAGGCCGGCAACCAGCCCAAGGCTCCCCCCCCCCGGCTCTGGAAGACCCGAGCCGATCCCCCACCGGGCGCCCGCGCGCATCCTCGCGCACCACCCCGCAACCAGGCAACACCCTGCCCCGGCAGGCGCACACCGGCCACCCACGCACTCACACCCGCCCAGAACTCCGACCGGCCCATGGCCCCCTCACCCCCATCGGCACACATCTCGCGCACGTAAGACCCGCCGCGCGGCGAGACGTGCATGTGCGGCGCTCACGGACACGGCCGTCGGATCCCCGGCCATGGCAGCCTCCTTGCGCCCCCGCCCCCCGCCCCCCTGGCCCGATCGGGCCCATGCCCACAGCGGACCCCCGCCCGGCACGCCAGGCCCACGCATCGGAGCCGGGGGTCCGGGGACGCCGCGTGCCCAGTGCCACCAGCAGCCACCCGGGCCAGGCTCCTGCTCCGGGCGCACCCATAACGGCTTCGCATGGACATCCCCCTCCCCCGCCAGGCAGAGCACGGCGCCTCGCGGCCGGCCAACGGCCCACCGCGCAGCGATGCTCTACCGTTGTTGCCTGCCCCCCCCCCCTTCCTCTCCGGGGACGCGCACCTGGCCCAGACCCGGCTGGCCAAGGCGCCCGGGCCATCGCATGCGCCATTTTCATGTAGGAACAGCCACCGGCCGCCCGGCCGCCGCCCTCCTCTGTGGCGATGCATCGGCGCAGCCGGGATACACA
>NW_009242979.1:1074829-1075258 GCF_000388065.1 Fonticula alba | reverse complement strand
GACTCGGCCCAGGCCGACCCGTGGATGGGGGGGGGGGATCACGCGCATGCATTCGTCCATGGACAACCCAGAGAGAGAGAGAGAGGAGAAGAGTAGGAGCAACCGCACCGGTGTCGCAGTTAGGAGTAGCAGGGGAGGGGGGAGCTGGGGTGTCTTAGTCGCCCCCCTCCCGGGGAAGGCACACCACGCCGGGGCATTAATCCCGGGGGGGGGGGGGCGGGCACCGCAATCACCCACATCCGATCGCACCCAGCACTGTCCTTCCCAGGGGGAGACACCGCCTTGCTGGCTCCCCCCCGTCCCATCCCGAGAACCATGGGCCGCCCGGGGGGGACCTCCGCGCGGTGGACGCATCCAGTGGCACCTGGCCGGCCCGGTTCGCGGGCGCAGGCGGCCCATTGTTCTCGGGACGGGGTGGGGGAGGGGGGG
>NW_009242979.1:1060220-1069624 GCF_000388065.1 Fonticula alba | reverse complement strand
TGGTCGTGCTTCCGGCGGCCGAGGAGAATGCCCGCATATGGACCAGCGACATGCCCCCGGGAGCCATGATGGTGGCCGGGCATGCTGTCGCATACACGTCCCCGTGGGTGACCAGGGGGGACGCCTGGCCCCGGGTGGCCGGTGTATGGCCCCCGGCCAGAGACCAGCCCCGCCGGGCCGCCGCAGCCGTCGCCAATGCCGGCGAGCCCCACGCACGCAGGGCTCGCACGGCCGTCCTTGAAGCCAACATATGATGAGAGGGGCCGAGGGAGAGAGAGAGAGAGAGAGGGAGAGAGAGAGGGAGGGAGGGAGGGAGGGGAAGGGGAGGTTGCCATACGCCAAAAGAGGCTCCCCGCGCATACGTTCCGCGCCGGGAAATTGATCCACATTGTCCCCCCTGCCAAGGCTTCGAGGAGGAGAAACACGCAAGGAGACCGTGTGTAACGTGGTGTCACGTGCCATCTCGGAACTGCCCACGCTCTCGGGAACGTTCCGGACGCCACTATTTAAGCATCCCTTGTGAACCACCAAACCCGTTTCTCGAAGCATCGTCAAACGGATTTCTGAATATACATTTACCTTCATCCTTGACTCAGCATTACGGGTTGATACTGGTTGAGAGAAGCTCTTGGTTCACCGTGTATCGCGCAGGGTAGACCAAACACGGATCTGAAACGGGCCCTGTCCGGAACCCCCGTGCCTGTACACGTGACCCATCTGAGGGCCGCACTTTGCCCACGCGGATGCCGGGGCATCAACTTGGCACAAATGGTCCGACTGTGTAGGCATCATGTAAAGGGCGAGGCACTTTCGGAGGAACCTCGATTCAATACAATTCGTTGTTCTCCTCAATCACGCCTTTTGCCGAACCCTTTCAGGATCGCAGAAAAGCCCGCCAACCAGCGGCCCGTTCGTTGGCCGTTGTATTCGAAGTATCAGATGATACAAATTGTCTTTTTGTCAACAGACATTTTTGTTAACGTCAGCGCATGATGTTGCAGCCGATCGAAACACGGCGATGTGATCCTTGAGTGGGATGACATTCCATTCTCGTGACATAACGTGTGATCCCCATTGCGGCCGACCCGCGTGGGAGCGTCCCAGCCTAGACACAAAAGGCTGCGGTCCTCACTCTCTCCACCGATGCGTCTGCATCGCTGCCCATCGAATGTTCTCCCTTGCATGCCCCTATATACAGGTCACCACTCACCCACGCGTTGCCCGATCCTACCCAGGGATCACATCGCTGCGTTTGATGGGATGTTACAAGCTCCGGCCCGGGTCTCTCTGTGGCAGAATATCCCCATGTAAACGACAAATCAAGCAACACGTGGAGGTTCTAGAGCAAGGTGTTATCGAAAGACAATGTTAACATCCTCAGTGGCATTCCTCTAGCGGGATTGCGGGGTAGGGACAGCCGTCAGGCGGCCCCCGAGATCGCGAGCGACGTCGGCGCTCGACCGAGGATGGAGATACACGAGCGGGCGTGCCGAACCGCGGGGTTCTCGGTTCCCAACCCCTGACCGAGAGCCCAAAGGTCAAAAGGGCGACGCCCCGCCGGAGCCTCCGGAGAGCGAAACCCTTAGCTCAGCAGTATGTCGAGGAGGGGTTTTTAAAAAATAGCATGGCCGAAACACCAGTCAAGCCGACGAACACCTGTTCTTAGGCTTCCTCTCGAACCCCTTTCACTATCCAAGTTCCTTCTCCTTTGCCTGCTACTAACTCGCCTTGAGCCGAGTTACTGACTCTCTCTGGAAACAGACGACCGTAAACCGCTGGTTGGTATGTCCCCTCTCTTATGCCAGGAGATTACAGACCAGGTGGCAGATCACACTGGTACCCTTCGCCAAGCCTCACTCACTTGACTTAGGCCTAACCCGTGTGGACCCTGCTCCAGAGGCGGGATTCTCCCATGCTGACCTGTCGCATGGGTTTTCCTCGGCAATCCCTCCCAGCGATCCACGAGCAGCCCCCCAATAGGCGTTTGTCCCCCGCCCCCGGTGCATGGCGAAAGAAAAGATGACCGAGAAATACCCTTGCGGGGGGTGATGTTCTCCCGCACAACCGGCGCCGCGCCCCGCCCTTGCCCACAATGCATTGGCCCGTTCCTGCCCGAGTGGGGGTGTCTGCTGCTCGGGGAGCTTCTCGACAGGGACGCCGGACCCCGCGCCGTTTGCTCTTAGCCTTGCATGCTTTTCTGCCCCGGCGCCGCCGCGCGTCGGCCCATGGTTCGGGCCTTCCCCCGGAGCCCTCGGGCCCTCCCCTGCGCCCTGGTTGCCCACGGCGTGGCCTCACCCCCATCGGGGAGCCGGTGCCGTACCTCCGGCCGCCGGAGCAGGTCCCGCCGTGCGCCGCCATGCCCTCTGCGTGCGCGCGCGCGCGCGCGTGCCCGACATGCGACCCAAAGGCCCCTGGCGTGTGCAACGGCCCTGCAAGGGCACCCGAAGGCCGCCGCAAGAGGTCCTGGCTTCTTGCCCTTCCTCTCGCGCCCCATCCCCCCCTCCTCGGGCGTGGTAGTGCCTCCATCCTCCATCATCCGCAGGCACCTGGCCTCTCTCTTTCTTCCGGCCAGTGGGGCGCCCTTGTCTTGGGATCCCCCGCCCCCGCCCCCTGAAGGAAGCACAAGAGGCCCGGGGCTGCGGATGTGGCGCCAGTCCCGGCGAAAACGGGACCCTCTGCCGGTGAAAGCATGCCTCGGGCGGTTGGGGCACAGCCCGGCCCACAGGCCCTCTCACCTTTTCACCCGCCTTTCGATGGCGCCAGGCGATATGGCCAGAGGCCTGGCATGACAGGACCGAGCCCGGCCTCGGTGGAACATGCGACGCTCGTACGGCCTCCGCACGTGCACACGGCCGCGCGCCGACACCCGCTCAAACACCCACCTGTACATTGACACACCGTTCCACACCCACCCACCCACCGGCACACATACACGCTCATGCTCGCACAGGGGCCGGCGCTAAATACACACCTCAATACACCCCCCCAATGCACACATCAATGGTCTATTCATAGGTTGCACAGCCATGTCACTCCAGGCCACCAGCAGCCACATACATGGCGGCGCAGCGCTGGCGGAACGTCTCGGCCGCAGGACGCCGCTCGGGGTCCGCCTGCCAGGCAGCCGCAATAAAATCCCCGACCCCGGTGTCGGAAGACCCGCCGGGCGGCCGATCGCCCGCCTGCACCGCATCCGCGATTTGCGCCAAAGTCATCCCCGCCCAGGGGACCCTTCGCTCGAGGCACTCATTCAGCATGACCGCCGCGGCATATATGTCCGCCGGGAAGAGCAGGTGCTGCCCGAGCGTCGTCCCCCGGCGCACGGCCGCCAGCAACTCCGGCGCCGCATACCGCGCACTCAGGGCATTCAGCCGCGGCACCGCCAGCAACAACGCCGAAGACCGATCGACATTGAGATTCCGGCTGGCGCCCAGGTCCCCGAGGGCCACCCGCCAAGACCCCCTCGTCCGGCTGACAAACACATTGCCCGGCTTCACGTCGCAATGGGCCACCCCGTGGGCATGCATGGCCTCCAGCCCGGAGGCCCACTGCCGGGCCATGTCCGCCAGGTCCAAAGAGCTGAGCTCCACCTCCGAGTGCAGAAGCAGGCCCATGTCCGTGTCAAAGCGCTCCATCACAATGGCCGCCGGCGCCTGGCTGTACCCGAACAGCCGCACGATGTTCCCCTGCTCCCGGAGCAGCCACATCAGGGACACCTCATTCTGGAACATGGCCACATGCAGGGGCTTCATGGGGCTGCTTTTCATGCGCTTGATGGCCACCGTCTCCGGGCAGCCCAGCCGGGCGGAGATCCCCGCACCGACGGCCCGCCCCGCATACACCCTGGCCTGGGCGCCGGATCCCATGGGGGCCCCCGTCTCCGGGGCAAAGTCCCCATCCACATCCACCACAATGGCCCCGGGCAGGGCCAGCTCCACGATGGTATTGAGCATGGTGGCATCCTCCTCAAGCGTGGCCGCCCGGGCCACTGCCAGCTTCTTGCCCCGCTGCCGGATGTACCAAAGTGCCAGGCCCAGCAGCAAGAGCACCACCACCAGCAGCCCTGCCGCCAGGCCCACCGCCAAGGCCACGCTCCGACCGGCCGACCGGCCCGGGGGACGGCATTCATGCTCCCCGGGCCCGGTGCACGCGTCGGAGCAGCTGGCATGGCAGGGCAGGCAGGCCGCCGGCCCGGCCTCGGCGCTGGCCACATACCCCCTCGGGCAGGCATCCACACAGGCGGCCCCGTGCAGCAGGAAAAGCCCACCCGCACATGCGCTGCACGATGCCATGGCCGGACACGCGAGCGAGCCATCAAGCTCGGCCGTGCACTCCGGCTGACCCGGGCCGGGCTCGCACGCTTCGCACCCGGCCGGGCAATTCAAACAAACCCCCTTGAAGGGCCCCGAGGCAGGGCCACAGCCCGGCGCACACATTCCCTCACTCGGCCGGAGAAGCCCCGACACACACCCGGTGCACCAGTCGGCCGTGCCGAGGCAGGTGCCGCACGCCTCGGCGCACTGCCGGCAGACCGCCCCGCCTTCCGGCAGGAACTGCCCCTCCGGGCAGGCCAGCCAGCAGGTTCCCTCCCCCAAAACATGGCCCGGCCGACACGCCGTGCACTGGACCCCGCATTCCGGCCCATGTGCCATGCACTCGGCACAGGGCTCCGGGCAGGCCACACACCGGCCCGAGTGGCCGCAGGCCGCCCAGCCTGCCGGGCAGACCGAAGCGCAGCCCCCATCCGGCTGAAGGACCATGCCGTCGAAGCAGCCGGCGCAGGCATCCGCCCCTTGGCACGAGGCACAGAAGGCCCCGCAGCCGAGGCACACATGGGCCTCGGCAAAGTGCCCCTCCGGGCAGCCGGCCCCACAGACACCCCCAGCAGGGCGCGATCTCCCGCGCACGAGGTACACTCGCTGGCCAGGGCCCATGAGGCACATGTGGCGCCGCAGGGCATGCAAGTGTTCCGATCGGCGAACGTCCCCTCCGGGCAGACCCCCACACACCGGCCATCCACCAGGAACGGGGTCGCGGCCTCGCAGGCGAGACACTGGTCCGCCCGCGGGCCGAAGCACCAGTCGCAGGCCGAATGGCACGCGACGCACTCGTGCCCCAGGGCCAGCCGGTCCGCCGGGCAGGTCTGCACGCACGCCGCCCCGGCCAGCAGCCATCCGCGCTCGCACTGGCCGCAGGTGGAGGCCGCGTCCGGGCAGCTGGCACACCGCAAGGGACACGGCGTGCATGCCGTGCTCGATGCATGGTACGCCGCCGGGCAGGCCGGCACGCAGCGCATCGACCCCGGCCCGGTCACCAGGGCCAGCAGGCCCGCCTGGCATGTGCTGCACTCGGTGCTCCGGACCCCGGAACACTCGCCACACGATGCATGGCATGGCAAGCACCGACCCGCCACGGCCACATGGTCCGAAGCGCACACTTGCACGCAGTCGCCATCCTGCAGCACGCCATCGGCACAACGCCAGCAATCCCCGTCACTGGGCCCATTGCACGCGGCACATGCCCGGTCGCAGGCAAGGCAGGCATCCGACCCGGGGTCTCGATACTGGCCGGCCGCACAGCCAGACACGCAGCTGCCCACCGGCGGCATGCCGGCATCCAGGAGCTCCAGGCCCGGAGGGCAACCGACACAGTCGGTGCTCTGGCCGCCGGCGCAGGCGGCACACGAAAGGTCGCACGGCTGGCAGGACTCCCCATTGGGCCAGGTCCCGGCCGGGCAGGTGCCTTCGCATGCCCCGTCCGGTGCAAGGAAGAGCCCGGCCTCGCAGGCCAGGCACTTGGTCGCCGTGCAAGAGGCACAGCCCGGCCCGCAGGGGACGCACGCGCCGGTGCCCCCGGGCGCCGGCCGACTCGCCCACCGGAACCCCTCGGCGCACACTTGGCACGAGGCCGCAGCCCCGAAGCACAGCTCGCAGCTGGCATGGCATTCGGCGCACCGGCCATCGGCCACATGCTCCCCCGGGCGGCAGGCGGAGCCACACAACGAGGGCACCCCCGGGTCGAGTCCCATGAACACCAGCCCCGGCTGGCAGGTGTCACAGCCATCGGCGCCGGTGCAACTGGCGCACGACTCGTCACATGCCTGGCATGTGAGCTGCCCAGTGCGAAAGTGCCCCGCCATGCATCGGGTACACTCGGTGCCCGAGGTGCAGCTGGCACAGTCCGCCGGGCAGGCCTGGCAGGCCTGCACATCGGGCCACGTACCCGCCGGGCATTCGGTGACGCAGCTTCGCCCGTGAAGCCACGCCCCCGACACGCATGTGACACAGTCCCCGGCATTGGCCGGGCCCCCGCACACCGCACACCGCGGATGGCAGCCATCGCACATGGGCCCATGCCCGCCGCCGGGGCAGGCCACCGTCAGGGCCAATGCCACCGGCCCGACGGCCGGGGCGAAGATCAAAAAGCTCACCTCCACCGGCGCCGGGTCGGCTTCCGTGCGCATGGACCCGGCCGCCACCGCCGGCACATGGACCGTGGCCGGGTTCCAGAAGAGCGTGCCTGGCGGCAGGCGCAACGCCGGCGGAAGATCCACAAACGTGGCCGGGAGCAGGGCACACGGCCCGGCCGAGCCGCTCGGACAGTGCAGCAGCGACAGCCCGATGAAGGTCCGCGACAGCAGCAGCAGCCCACTCGGGTATCGGCCATTCGCCCCGGGCAGGTCGATCGCCTGCAAAAGAACATTCCCATGCTCCGCGGTGGCCGGCTCCAAGGCCCGGGGGAAGGTCCCGAGCGCCCGCCGGACAAAGGGCAAGTCCACCGCTCGGCCGGCCGGCACCATGTCCCCCGGCACATGGAGCACCTCCCAGCGCGGGCCGAGGGTGTTCGAGAATACCAACTCCCCCGGCACCCAGGCATCCAAGTCCCGGGCCAGCATCACCGGCACCATGTCGGTGTCGCTGTCGGGCAGGCCCGACAAAAGACGCCCGGCCAAGGGCGGCCATTGGAAGCCCGATGCCTCGCCCATGGCAATCGGAAAGGCACTGGGCTTCGACCCGGCGCCGGATGCCACCATCCAGTGGTTGCCGGCCGCCAGCGGCGCCCGGTCCAAGGCCGGACCCGAACGGAGGCTCGCCACGCCGGCCGCCAAGTTGTGATGGTAAATGACGCCGCGGTAGCTCGGGTCCGGCCGGTAGAGCAACACCCCCCGGGGGCCCTTGCTGATGGCAAGCAAATCCTCATCAAAGCGCCACACCATGTTGGAGCTTTCGGTGGACACTGGGGTCAGGCTGGCATTCGCCCCGGCCGGACAGGGGCCCGTGCCCGAGCAGGACAGCTCCAGCCTCGAGGCCTGCCCCCCTTGGAGGGCCGCCACCAGGACATACACCAGCTGGCCGTCCCGCCGGAAGGGGCCCATTTCGGCAAAGCCCAGGACCGGCGCGCTGAAAGCCCCGCCCAGGAGGGGGACCTGCCGCGCCGGAGACTGGCCCCTCCCGGTGAGGGCGTCCATTGTTTGGATATATGCCCGGGGGTGTTCCGTAAAAATAAGCACCCCGGTGGCCGGGCCCGAAGTGCTGGCCGGTAGGATGACCTGTTCCGAGTGCGGGTCCGCCGAAAGCCACGTCCTTCCGACGGCCGTTATCCGGTCCCCCGGGGCCAATTCCACACCGAGATCCCGCGTCACGGGGGTGCTGATGCCCGCCAGTGGCAGGGGCCGGCTACTGGGCAAACACATCCCGCCCACATGCCGATACCCGGAGGAGCAGCCCTCCACGCAGGTGAACACGCCACCCGGGCCGCTGGGCTCCAGCAGGTACGGCTCGGCGCACACAAAGCAGTGTGTCGGGCCGCATGTCCGGCACCGGGCCTCGGCACAGGGCCGACATGCATGATCCGGGTGGGCGAAGGGCGAGCCAGCTATATTTTTTTTGCCCGCCATATTCACAGGATGCATGTCAGCCATCGAGCCGGGCGCCACGCGGCCAAGTGGCCCCCACTCACCGGCAGCCCGAGCGTGACACGCCGGAAGAGAGGGGGACAGTAAAAAAAAAAAAAAAAGCAGCCCGCCCATGCAAACACGCACCGGTCGGCCGGTCCAAGTACCACCCATCGGGGCACCCGGCGCAGAGCCTCTCCAGCGACACAAGCGGCGACTCGACGCGTTCCGAGGCACACCTCCAGCCAAGGTCCGAGCCAGTGCGCGAGCCGTCCCGATCGCACACGATGCTCGGGTCCTCGGAGCACCGGAAGAAGGCCGGATCGAACAGCAGCCGGTGGTTCGAATCCACCAGATGCCACCTGTCCAAGGGGGCCTCCACATTCGACAGGACCAGCTGCAGTGTCGACGGGCTGCCGGCGGCCGGTGGCAAAATCGCCCGCTGCCAAGTCAGCGCTTGGCCGGCGATGGAAATGTACCACACCCGGTCCTCCAAGGTGCTTGCTGCCGGATTCAGCAGATACATCGGCGAGTGGTAGTCCCGGCTGGCGGACGCCGGGGCCACCAGCAGCCGAGCCCCGTGCGCCGATACCCCGGCCGGCAGCTGGCCGCCGGAAAGCACCACCCCGCTCGGGTCTCCCAGGCGAAGGTAGACCCTCACTTCCCCGTCTTCCAGCAGCATGGCCACATCCGCCGCATCGCCTTCGACACCCGAGGACCCCGAAAGGCGCGTGGCTTCCAGCTGTAGTACCCTGCCGCTGCTGGGAATGGTCAGACATTGGACATTGTCGTCCGGCCCGATGGTCACCCGCCTGAGGCCCCCATCGTCCACCAGGTAGAAGCTCCTGCCAAAGCCGCTGGTGACCAGGACCTGGCCGGTGGCCGGCCGGAGAGTGTGAGGCCGTTGGACCAGATCGCTGCTCGTCAGTCGGGCCAGGAAAATCCCCCGCTCGGAGCCCGGCTCGCCGGTCAGCCCAAGGAGCTCCACCCCCCCGGGCGGCGAGTCCACCGCCGCCAGTAGCTCCGCCTGCGGCTCGGGAAGCCCATGCCGAGAGAGGGCCTGGAAGAGGCCCACCTTGTTGGCATTCTGCTCCACCAGGGTCGGGAGACTGGTCGGGTGGAGTGCCAGCAGGATGGTCGTCGACAGGGGGGTGTCCGGCCAGGGGGAATTCCGGGCCTGGTAATTCTCCCGGAAGAACGGCCCCCAGCGACTCTCGAGCGCCTGGCCCGGAGGCCAGACACTGGAGTGGGTCCGGAATTGGGACCCACTCTCACGGTAGAGAACCGCCGAGTTGTCCGAGCCGACCGGCACAAAGGACACCGCCCTGTCGAGGGCCATGCTCGGCCGCGAGGCCGCAAGCAGGTGGATGTCCTGACCGAGCGACCGGCCCAGCAGCCCAAGCACCAGGGCCAACGCGGCCCAGGACCATGCCCAGCGGCGCATCACACTGTTGGCCATGGTCGAGGCCGCCAGGTCACGCAAGGGCATGAAAGGGGGAAGGGGGGGCGG
>NW_009242979.1:1058373-1060210 GCF_000388065.1 Fonticula alba | reverse complement strand
GGGGGGGGGGCACACGGTGTTGCGGCACCCGGTGAATGGAGTAGAGGTGAGTAGGTCGGCGAAATGGGCGGCGGGGGGAGACAGCCGGCGAGGTGGGAGATCAGGCGGTGACGGGTCGGCCCCTGCCGGACCGAGCCCCGCCCCGGCCCGAGAAAAGCACCCCCGGCTTGGCCGGGCCACACCAAAGAAAATGAGACCGAGGCCACTCCACCGGCCTCCCGCCCCGGCCGAGGGACAGGCACCCTGGTCCGGGCCTCCTCCCGCGGCCCTGCCCCATCGCCCTCGGCACGGCGCGGCCCGGCGCGCCCGACGGCGGGCGCCCGGGGACGATGCGCCCACCCTGCCCCGCGATGCGGTTTGATGAGAATGGGTGCCTCGCACACACTGCGCACCCCTGTAGCCAGGGTGGCTCTTGGTGGTTGTATCATGATTTCGGGCCCCTCTCCGGGCATGGCGAGCCCTGCTCGATCTCTGCACGCGTCCATGAGACCGCCGGCAAGCGGCAGCCTCGGGCGAGCTCCGCCGGCAAGACAACCCGCCCCCCGCGGAGGGCGAACACCGGCATTCCGCCTCCAGTCAGCCGGCCTCGTCTGCACACGCCCCCGGGGGGCGACTCAACAGTGGGCTTGTGGCTCCCTCTCGGGAGCGCCGGTCCCACAGACACCCTCGGCCCGCGCCCATCACCGTAAACAGCCTGGTCGGCCTTCGGGCGACAAGCCGCCATATGGGCTGACTCCTCTGAGTGGGGCCCGGTTCTCACCGGGCGGATCTCCCTCGCAAGAGGCCCCGCTGTGGCCCCCCCCCACACATACACACACACATTGCCCAGGCCGACTGAGCGGGCAGCCGGGCGCCCGGCGGCGGGGCGCCTACGCCGGCGACCGGCGATGCTGCACACCCAGTTGGCTGGCAAGCCAATCCCGAATGGGTGATTGGCAGCTGCCCTTCTGGGAGGACGAGCGACCTGGCCGGCCCAGAGGGGATAGGCACTGAGCTTCACAACAGCGGCGGGTCCGCAAGTCCGGAGCGCCGGGACACCGCCGCGGTGGAAGCTGTCCCCAACGCCAGAAACCGCCCTGTGACCCTCGACGGCCCCCACGAGGCCGAGGAGGGGCAGGCCGGCCATGTCGAGGACCATTCCTCGCCCGGAGGAATGCCACCTACACATCCATAGCCACGATGTCCGCGGCCGCCAGAAAAAAGGCCCCGCACGGGTCCCCAGGCGCCGCTACATGGGCACCTCCGTGGGGGCCCCTCTCGGTGACCCAAGTGCCAGCTCCGCGATCTCACATGGAATAGTAGGAGTTAATGTAATCGGCCATGAATATTAATTGACTTGAAGCGTCTCTCGCCCATTCCAACGCATGTGATCCCTCCTCGTTGCCAACACTTTGTCCGGGGCCCGAATGCCGGGGCGCCGGCCCCCCATAACCCATAACCGCCGGTCGGCGCCGGCCCTGCTTTGGCGGTACTTGCCCATGCAGCCGGGGGTGGGCGGCCCAGGGACGCCAGCCCATCGCGTTGGGATCGCGACGTCCGTGGGTTTGGTGCCTGGCAGGTGCGCGCGGCCCGAACCGCGCCTCCCGGCGGATCTACTCGTCCACGGGTGGGTCAGGCTCCCGATCGACACGCGCTCCACGCCCCCCCTGCCCCTGCCCCGATGTGGCAAGCCCTCCGGACTGGCCGATCGCCCGGCCGGCCGGGCGGTCCGCTGGCCCAGAGGTCGGAAGGACACAGGGCCGGCCGACACGCATGGCCCCCGGTCCCCGGGCGACTCCCCTGGCATAGGGCCCCTCCGCTGCCAGTCTGCCCCCCCCCCCCCCCCCCCCCCCCCCCC
>NW_009242979.1:1050901-1058363 GCF_000388065.1 Fonticula alba | reverse complement strand
CCCGCCGCCCCTGCCTTGTTCGAGTCCGGTGGAACCGGGCCACCGCCGGGGGGGCTTGGCGGCAGGCCGCGATCAGACGAACAGCCTCCCCCACCGCCACCACCCTCAGGAGGCCGTAGTACATTGCCCAGTCGACCCACCGCACCCCCAGAGCCCCCGGCGCCTGCCTGACTCGCACATGCAGCCGGACCGCCACCACATCCCCCGGCAGAGAGGGTTCACCATGGGGGGGGGGGCCATGAAGAAGACACCCCCACAACTTTGCACCCTCGTCCCCTCCGGCCTCCTCTTGCCCGACCCGCGAAGCCGGCCCCCGGCCATCACTGCAGCCCGCCATCCTGGCGACTCGCGCGTCCGGCCCGCGCACCAGGTCCAGCTCCATGGCCATCGCGATGAAGCCCCCTCTCCGGTCGGCCACCTGCCCGGGTCCCGGGCCGACGCACATGCCCCCTCGGAGCCCCTCTCGCCGGGGGTCCCCCCGGACCCCCCGGCCGCGCGATGGGCGTGTTTGGCCTCGGGCGCCCTCATAAAACCCGGCTCGAGACCGGCCCACTGCCGACCCCCCCTCCGGCCGGGGCGCCTTCCCGTTGCCCCCGGTCGCGCATCGGCACATCCGACGGTCAGGTGTATGGTACAGGATCAAGAGGAGAGGCCATCGGCCTCGTTGGCGCCGTGGGGGATCCAACACCGCCGTTTGGCCGGGCGCCGATGTACGCCCAGGCAATAGCCCCATGATTCCGACCGCCGGCAAGGGAGATGTCCCGTCGTAGCATGAGGCATCGGGCGAGGGGCTGGCACTTTTTTCCCCCCCGCCTCCTCCGTTCCGGGCTGCCGTGCTCTCAGTCCAGGCAGCTGGCCGGACAGGGCACGCAGGTCCCCTCGTGGCCGTCGTCAATCCCGGGCATGGTCCCCGGGATGCACTCCTCCACGCAGGACCCGAGGGCGGTCATGAGGTGCCCCGGCTGGCAGGTCAGGCAAGCCATCGCATCGCCGGGGCTCGAGCACAGCACACACGTCGCGTGGCAGGGATCGCACGTCGGGCCGGCCGTGCCCGGAGGACAGGGCACGCAAATCCCCTCCCGGTCCCCGGTCCCGGGGGTGGTTCCGGCGGCGCAGGTGGCCGAGCAGGTGCCCCCGCCGGCCGCCAGGAACCGCCCGGGCGGGCACCTCACGCAAGCCGTCGCATCCCCCGGGACCCAGCACTCGGCGCAAGCGTCCGCACACGCCAGGCAGCCCTTCCCCACCGTGCCCGAGGGACAGGGCACCCGCAGGTGCAAATACACCGGGCCCCGGGCCTCGGCGAAGGTCAGCACGCTGACCAGCAGCCCCGGCGTGTTGGGCGACGGCCCGGCCGGGGTGTACACCACCGGCTCCGCCCACAGCAAATCCCGTGCCGTGAGGTGGAGCTCGGCCGGGAGGTCGGTCAACACCGCCGGCAACAGGACGCACGCCGCCGACCGGCCGCCAGGCCGGCACCAAAGCACCGACAGGGCCACGTACTTCTGCGACAGGAGCACCAGGGCACTGGGATACTCGGCCGACCCGCCGGCCAGCCGGACCCCGAACACCCGGGAAGATGGCCGCATGTCGGCCGCCAGGTCCGGCGCCTCCGGCAACAGGCCCAGCCGCTGGCTCAGGGTGCTGGGCCTTCGCGCGCCAGTGCCCCCGGCCGAGGGCAAACTCCCCGGCACCCGGACCACGTCCCATGCGGCCGCCGTGGTGTCCAGCACCAGGACCAATTCCGGCCCGGGGTCAATGGCCTCGGCCTCGGGCCCGGCCGCGCCGGGCCCCGGCCCCCGGGGCAGCAGCACCGCCCGGTATGTCCCCCAGTTCGGGTCGGCCGGCAGCAAGCCCCCCATCACGCCGTTCCACCACCAGCGAGCATCATTTTGGACCAGCATCGCCAGCGGCCCGACCCCGGCCTGCTCCATGATCGACACATGGACCACCCAGCCCTTTCGCAGAGGCAGCAAATCCGACGCCGCCTGCCAGTCATTGTGCCATGTGAGCCGGTCCATGTCCGCCCAGAAGATCGATGACACCAGCGAATCATCGGTGACATAGACATGGCGCTCGTCCAGGCGCCGGATCGCCGGCAAGGTCTGAATGCCGGTGCGGATCAGGGCGCTTGGCTCGGCCACCGTGCAGCCCTGGCCCGGCCCGGCCGGCTGGCAAGACAACCAGGCCAACGAAATTCGCCCACTCCGCTCGGCCAGCAGCAGCGCCATCACCAAGCGCCCCTCGGCATTGAGCGTCGGCCCGAGCTCCGCCACGCCCAGGACCGCCTCGGCCGGCGGCTGGACAAAGAGCCGCACCGCCGCCGGGGGTGCCTTGCCGGCGTGGCCGATGTCCTCCATCCCCATCAGCAGCGGGTCCCGGCCGGGCCCGGCAAAGAGCAGGACATTCCCCGGCTCGGTGCCCGGCGGCGGGATGGTCGCCAGCCCGGTGGCCAGGTCCACCCCGAGCCGGGTGGCCCCGACCCCGGTCACCTGGCTGCCGAGCACCGGCCCGGGCAGGGTCTCCCGCCCGGCCGCATCGAAGCGGGCCACCTCCTGGTCCAGGCCCGCCGGCAGGCAGACCCCGCCCCACAGGGCAAACCCCTCCGAGCAGGCGTCCACACAGACCATCGCCCCTCCGGGGCCGGTCGGCTGGCGCACTCGCGCCCCCTTGCACACCAGGCAGTCGTGCCGGTCGCACGTGCGGCACGCGCTGTCGGCACAGGCCCGGCACACGTGGCCCGGCGAGGAGAAGGGCGGCTCGTCTGCCGGTTGCATGATCCCGCCCCGGCCGATGCCCACCGTGTGCCGCGCAGCAAAGTTAGCACCAGGGAGGGACCACGGACGCGCACGCATCCCGGACCCCGGCGGCTGGGCCCCCGACCGAAGCCCACGCCCCGCCACCGGGGTATGGCGGAGAACGTGCATTTTTTGTATGCGCGCGCGCGTCTGTGTGTGTGTGTGTGTGTGTGTGTTTCGGTCTGTCACGCACCCTCCGGCCGATCAAGGTAATGCTCCTCCGCACAGTCGCCACACAGTTGCCCGGGCACGACATGCGGCGCCATGGCCCGGGTCGGGGCACAGACCCAGCCCAAGGCCCCTCCGGTCAGCCCGCCCGGCCCGTCGCACACGATGCTCTCATCGGTGTGGCAGCGGAAGCGCTCGGATTCCAGCAGCACATGCTGGTCGGCCAGCAGCGCCCACTCGCCCGAGCTCGGCCCCGAGAGCGTCAGCCGCAGGCGCACCAGCTGCAAGTGCCCCGGGGCCGTGTGGCCCGGCGGCAGGAGCAGCTGCCGCCAGGAGAGCCCGTCCGACCGGACGTCCGCTCGCCAAAGCCGCATCGGCGCCCCACCGGGCCCGGGGCCCGGCTGCAGGAAGTACAGGAAGGGGTAGGCCTCGTCCAGGGCCGGGGCCGGGGGCGGGCTGACCAGGCGCCCGGTGGCTGCCGAGGCCCCGGCCGGCAGGGCAGCCGCATACCCGGACCCCGCCTCGCCCGGGGAGCCCGCGCCACCCGCGCCGCAGGGCAGCACATGGACCTGGTCGCCGTCCAGGAGCATCACCACATCCGCGGCTCCCGGGCACTGGCCGGCATCGGTGACCACCCGCGTGGCGGCCAGCTGGCGAATGGTGCCCGTCCCCGCCGGCAGGGGGATCGACTGGACGGCGGCCGGCCCGGCGGCCACGCCTCCATGGCGGACATGCCACAAATCCGAACCCGTCGACAGGTAGAAGGTGCGCCCGGGCCCGGGCGAGGCATTGGCCGGCTGGCCCGCGGCCACCTCCACGCCGAAGGTCACCCGGGCCAATGTCCCATTGGTCAACTCCCATAGGCGCACCTCGCGCGGCCCGTCCGGCGGCTCGGCGAGCCCCAGCAAATCCGCATGGTCTCGGGCCACCGCCGCGCCGGCGAGCAAGCTCACCGGCCCCCCCGGGAAAGACCGCCGGGTGGAGGAACTGAACAGCGTCACCCACTGGCGCGTGTACAGCACCTTGACCGGGCCATCTTCGTCCTCCAGCGCCAGGACCATCCACTCGGGGCTGTCGCCGGAGGGGATGCTCGCCCGGACAAACAGGCTCCACTCGGGGTCGAAGAGACTGCCCCAGCGGAACTCGTCCGACACATCCAGCGAGGCATTTTGAATGTACACCCGACCATTGTTCAGGACATTGTCCACCACCATCGATGGCTGCCCGGGCAGGGTGACCGCCGGGCCGAAGGACCCCGATCCCCGATTGACGAGCCAAGTGGCGTGGAGAAACACATCGTCGGTGGGGGCCTGCGCGCGTGCGGCCATCCGGCCCATCAGGGCCACCCACAGCGAGCCCAGCCCCAGCAGGAGAAGGCGCCCGGCCGGTGGCCATCCGGGCGGCGGTGCCATCGTCGGAATGTCGGGCCGAGCCCGGCGCAAGGCCGGATCCCAAGCGGCTCCGCGGCGTGAGGGCGCGCGTTTGCGCATTCGCCAGATGCCCGAAGCAGACGGGCAGACGAGGAACAAGAGCAGGTAAACGGCGGTCCCGCAGGGGGGGCAGCAGCGTCAAAGCACCAGGCAGAAGGAGCGCAAAGGCGGGCGAAAGGAGAAACACAGTTACCGGGCGGTAGAGGGTAGGGAGATGGCGGCCTCTTTGGCAGACGACAACGTCCCTTTGAATGGGGACCCTGACACATGGCGGGCAGCCCCCAGGCCGGCTCTTGGCCCCACCCCCGTCCGGGGGGCGGCCGTGCCACGCGTCAGCCCGATCGGCCCGGATCGACAGCCGGCCGCACGGCGGCTCTGGGGCCGGCGCCGAAACACGCGCACGACCAGACCCCTCGACGGGCAATCCCGGCGCCGCCGGGGCCGACCGGGCCCGGGGGCCGGCGTGCCCAGCAGCCCCAACATGCCCCCGGAGCCCCGGCGCGGCCCTTTCACACCGACACACAGTCACACGGGCCAGGCTCGCCGGAGGGCGCGGGTGCCTTCTTTCCCCCCCCCCCCCCTGCCCCACCCGGCCGGCTCACTCTCACACCGACCACCCCTTGCCCAGGCGTCCCCGCCTTTCAGGCCCCCCGGAGGGCCCTTCGCGCCGACGATCCACGCGACCCCCTCGGCGAGCAGGCTCGTCATCAGCCGCACCCATGAGCACTCCTGGCCAAAGAGGGAAAGCCCCGCGCACCGGTGACCGCCCGGGTGTCCCCGCGCCTCGGACGCCGCTGTCAATGCTGGCGCCCGGCCGGTGTGGCGCTGGACAACACCAGGGGTTGGCAGGGACCCACCAAGGGGCCCGGGGCAGGAAAGGCCGCCCACATGGATCGAAGGGGTCCGGCACCCTACGTGTGCTCTTCCGATCTGCACTCCTGGCCAAAGAGGGAAAGCCCCGCGCACCGGTGACCGCCCGGGTGTCCCCGCGCCTCGGACGCCGCTGTCAATGCTGGCGCCCGGCCGGTGTGGCGCTGGACAACACCAGGGGTTGGCAGGGACCCACCAAGGGGCCCGGGGCAGGAAAGGCCGCCCACATGGATCGAAGGGGTCCGGCACCCTTCGGCGCCATGCCCGCGGCCTCCAGCATCCTGGCAGGCAGGAGGCCCATGACCGGCCGGCGCCGGGGGCTGTGGGCGGACATCACCCCGTCTGGCACCGGGCCCCTGGACTCTCCCCCCCCGAGGGGCGCGGGGGACACCGGCCGCCCTCGGTACCCAAGGAAGCAACCGAGATCGGAAGAGCGTCGTGCCGGGGGCTGTGGGCGGACATCACCCCGTCTGGCACCGGGCCCCTGGACTCTCCCCCCCCGAGGGGCGCGGGGGACACCGGCCGCCCTCGGTACCCAAGGAAGCAACCGCAGCCCAGGGCGGGCGAGGGCGACCTGGCCTCCCCCACGACCGGGCACCATGCCTCCCAACACCCGCGCGCACAAGGCCCTCCCCGGGTCGTCCGCGCACGCCGACACACACGAGCTCGCCTCCTGGCCCGGCGGGCGGTCGGTCCTTCGCCGAACGTCCCCAAGCATGCCCGGCGGAGAAATGCGAATGGAGCGTCCCCCCGCCCCGCGCGAGCCGGAGCGCCCCCGCCATGGCAGGCGCACCTTCCATCGGGGGCCATCGCAGGAGCCGCCCGGGGCCGGTTCTGCATATGCAGAACCATTCAGTCTTGCGCTCGCGCCTCGTCTTGCCTTGCCCCCCCCCCCCCCCCCGCGCCCCGAGACAACGCCCATCCGCCTGTGGGTGAAGAGGGGTCGTCAGTCGGGCAACGACGCCTGCCCCGCTGGCCGACCAGCACACCCAGGAGACCTCGCCCGGGGGGGGGGGAGTCCCTGCTGGCCCCCTTCACTCCGCATCGCCCCAGTTCCCCCCCCCCCTCGGTGTGGGGGCGAATGACCGGCGCCCTGCTACCCGGAGCCAGGTGCCACGCGAAAGGGCCACCCGCGGGACGGCCGTCCCCCCCAGGCTCGGACGCCGTGCGAGCGGCTCTTCCATTGGCAGCTACCCAGGCCCAACATCATTGTGTCGGGGCCTGGTGGCATGGCAAATAAAAAAACAAATAAAAAAGGCCCTTTAATTTTCTTCCCCCCCCCGCCCACCTCCGGCCCGATCCCAGAGAAACGCACCAACACTGGCGGCTCCCTCGATCGGGAGCCGACACCGGAGCCGGTGGCTTGCCTCCTGAAGTTGAGCAACAGCCATGCTCGATGCACCCTTCATTGTGTTACCCCATGTACTCTGGCCCTCCCCGCCGGCCTGCCCCCCCCCCGCCCGCCCCGGGCGTCGGCCTCGACCGCCCTCCTTCGTCCTGCGCCAGCTGGCCCTTATCTGCCGGGAGGCCTGCTTAAGCATGCCTCTCCGCAAGTCGCTGTCCTTCTGTCCGTCGGCCGCCCGGGCAGCGGGCCTCCACCTGCGCACTCGGCGCCCCGTGCTGCATCGACGGCCCGACATCTTGCCCTGCGTCGAGAGAGCAAGCCGCTCCAGGCACCGGTCACCTGGGTTCGGGCTGCCTGTAGTGGAATCCCCATGTAAACGATAGATGAAGCAACACGTGAGTGAATTGCCACACGTGTTACATCGTGGGAATGATAGCATCCCAGAACAGCATTCCTCGGAGAGGAATGCGGGGTAGAACAACAGCCAGGTGGCCGCCGAGGCCGAGCGGCATAAACGCTCGACCGAGGACGGAGATACGCGGGTGGGCGGGCCCAGCCGCGGGGTTCTCAGTTCCAACCCCTGACCGAGCCCAAAGGTCAAAAAGGGGGACTCTCGTTGAGAGCCTCCTGAGAGCGAAAGCCTTAGCAGCTGTGTGTCGAAGAGTATACGGAAGTATAGCCGAAGCACCAGTTAGGCCGACGAACACCTGTTCTAAGGCTTCCTCTCGAACCCTTTTTAACATCCGAGTTCCTTTCTATTTTCGCTTGCCACTAACTCGTCTCAAGCCGAGTTACTGACTCATCTGGTAACAGACGACCGTGAACCGCTGGTTGGTATGTCCCCTCCTTCATGC
>NW_009242979.1:1035116-1045059 GCF_000388065.1 Fonticula alba | reverse complement strand
GCATAAACGCTCGACCGAGGACGGAGATACGCGGGTGGGCGGGCCCAGCCGCGGGGTTCTCAGTTCCAACCCCTGACCGAGCCCAAAGGTCAAAAAGGGGGACTCTCGTTGAGAGCCTCCTGAGAGCGAAAGCCTTAGCAGCTGTGTGTCGAAGAGTATACGGAAGTATAGCCGAAGCACCAGTTAGGCCGACGAACACCTGTTCTAAGGCTTCCTCTCGAACCCTTTTTAACATCCGAGTTCCTTTCTATTTTCGCTTGCCACTAACTCGTCTCAAGCCGAGTTACTGACTCATCTGGTAACAGACGACCGTGAACCGCTGGTTGGTATGTCCCCTCCTTCATGCCAAGAGGTTACTAACCAGGTGGCAGATCACACTGGTACCCTTCGTCAAGCCTCACTCACTTGACTTAGGCTTAACCCGTGTGAACCCTGCTACACTGCCGCATGCTCTGCGCCTTGTATCCTCGCACCCGGGGTCTCGGCCCCCAGACAATGCATGCGGCCACCGATCAGAGATCGCGTCGCGCCGTCGGGCCGACGCCCAGCACCCCTCAGCCCGGCCGAGATCCAGGCCAAGAAGGACCACCGGCTTCACCGCCCCCCAAGGCACGACGCTCTTCCGATCTCTCGCACCCGGGGTCTCGGCCCCCAGACAATGCATGCGGCCACCGATCAGAGATCGCGTCGCGCCGTCGGGCCGACGCCCAGCACCCCTCAGCCCGGCCGAGATCCAGGCCAAGAAGGACCACCGGCTTCACCGCCCCCCAAGGAAGGGCCTCAGGTGGGGGACTCCGATCAGCCAACACACATGCCTCCACCCTGGCGCCAGGCAGAGCCATGGGAAAGACCCAATGCCCGCGCGAGAGCGGCCGGGCCTCTTTTCCCCGCATCAGGCTCATACCCCAGCTCCGGGGCTCCGGCCGCGGCAGTGGCCGACTCTCCTCTCCCTTGCCATGATCAGCGGGCGCTCTGGCTTCGTGGCGAAGCGGGCCCTTTGCCACGCGGATTGCCCCTTCGTCGGGGCCTGCCACGCCGGCTCGCAGGTCACCGACGCCGGGCCAGCCCCCACAGAATGAAGCGCGTGGCCGGATATCAAGGCGAGCGGGTGGCCGGCTCGTCCGGGCCCAGCAGCCCCCGGGCGGCCATGTATGCCCCTTTCCCCCTCGCCTGGTGGGATCGGCCGCGAGGCGGCCGGCGTATCGTCCTGCGGCTGGCCACCTGCAGATCGGAAGAGCGTCGTGAATGAAGCGCGTGGCCGGATATCAAGGCGAGCGGGTGGCCGGCTCGTCCGGGCCCAGCAGCCCCCGGGCGGCCATGTATGCCCCTTTCCCCCTCGCCTGGTGGGATCGGCCGCGAGGCGGCCGGCGTATCGTCCTGCGGCTGGCCACCTGCCCCGGGCCCTCGCGAGCGCGTGGCCGGGTCGGGAGCCCTCTCCGCCATCGGGCCCCTTTGGGCCGTGATGCGTGGCGATCCGCCCCCTCCTCCCCAGCGGATCTCGAAATGTGCCTGGCGTTTCTTGCCACGCAGCGGGCCATCCTTCAGGGGCCAGGAGTTTGGCTGGTCCCCATGGCGCTCGAGGCGCGCCATTCGCCTGCACATCCTGGCCTTCGTGGTCCCCCGGCCCGGCCGCCCGAAGGGGCATCGCTCGGCACCCGCCCGGGGCACGCTCTCGCCCGCTGAGCCCGCCTGGCGGAGCATGAGCCCTCGGGCGGCCCTTCGGCCAGGCCCCCGCGAGACCCAGTGGCCGCAGGGGAGACGTGTCGCCTGACGGCCCATCGCTCGGCACTGGCATCCCAGCTATGGCTCATTGACATCGGAGCACTTTCCCGGCCTCTCGCCCCCTCGCCAGCCAGTCTCGCTGCGCCTCCAATCGGCCATCTTCCGCCATCCCCGCAGCTCGTCCGGGCCAAGCACCTCCTTCGATTGCTGCGCCCGAGGCTCGGCGGAGTTGCCCCACCCGGGGTGGCAGCTCGTCTGCCAGTCCGAGCCTTTGGCTGGGCCTCGCCGGCGTCGGTGCATGGTCTCTGCGGCACCCTCCCTCGCCCCTTTCCCACCAGCCACGAGGGGCCGGGCACCGTCCCTCGTACGCTCGGCTGCCGGAAGCCCATGTGCCCGCAGGAGCACCCGGTTGCCCCGCGCGCGCGCGCGCGCGCCATGCTCGATGGCCAAGAAACCGGCCTCAAGCTGGGCTTCGGGCCAGCGCCCCAAGGCGCCAGACCCCTCATGGCGGCCACACCGCCCGAGCAATGGTCCCTCTCTCCGGGGAGATTCCGCGGCACCACGTGGATCAAGTCCGTAGACGGGCCCCGCCCTCCGCACCCGAGCCCCTGCCCCTCGGCCCTTGCTCGGGCATAGGCCGGAGGCACATCGTCCCGACACGCCCCTCCACAGAAATCCACCGGCCGGATGCCTTTGCCAGCCCCGGGTCCTTTCGAATGGGCAGCAGATGCCACATCTCGCCCACGCAACACGGAAAGCCGACCGGCAGCCCCCGGGGCAAAGCTGTCTCGGGGCCCGCATGCTTCCGCGCGTCTGGCGCCCATAGCCCGACCGACCGAGTGCCGGGCTGGCAGCTGCGCCCGGCCTCGGGCCAGTCGCCGGAAGATCCCGCCCGGGGGGGCCAGTCGAACCGCCGGGATGTGCCAGGGCCCGGGCCAGCCAGCCGGCCTCCTCGAGGCAACCCATCCCCCGGCCCCCGGGGACCCGGCGACTTTTCGCCTGCCACCCTCGGGGCACGGCATAAGCCCACGCCCGGCACAGACCCCGCCCACAGGGCGCCATGTCGGGGCCATGCCGTGCTCGCCATCAGGCCATCGGAGCGTCGGGATCCCCGCATGCGGCGCTTCGCCGGTCCCAAGCCCAGGCGTGGTCGTGATGCCGTGGCAGGGCCCGCCCGGCTCCAAGCCCGAGTGGGGAGCATTTCCGACCTGGGGCTCCAGCAGGCTCCCGGCCTGCTGCAAAGGGTCCTCCCCTCCCCTCGCCCTGCAGCAAAAGGCCTCCAAACATGGCACCCACTCGCCCTCCCGGCGGGAACCCGCATCGATCGCGGCAGGGGAACGGCACGCCCAAGGGCGGCCGCCCGTTCGCCGGCGCTCGAGAGCCCGGCACCCAGGCCACCCATACACGGCCCTGGCCCCGCGACAGGGGCCCCTCCCTTGGCCCGAGGACGGGCGTCCTGCCCAGAGGGACTTCCACGCCCCGCCCGAGTCCCACCCACCGAGGAGAGGCCGCTCCCCGCAATGGGCATTGTTTGTTGCGTGCTTCCACTTCGCCAAGAGAAAAAAAGCCCTCCCCTCCGTCCTGACGCCAGCACCACGGGCACCATGGGCGAAGGCACCTCGCGGGAAAAAAAAAGAAGCCCACCTGGCATTCGGCCGACTCGCGACTGGCCCTGATCCTTCTCCCGAGCCGACTTCCGAGCCACGCCCGGTGGTGGTCGTGGGGGGCATCGCGCCGGGAGGATCGCACGGGCGATGCCTTGCCAGCCCGTCAGCGGGCGACCTCTTACGCGCGCCATGACCGCGCTGCTCGGCGCCTTGTCGCCCCCCCCCCCCCCCTCTCGCAACACGGCACCCCTCCTCGGCGCAGCACCCCGACACCGCTCCAGGGGGAATGCCCAAAGAAGGGATGGAGGCTTTATTGTCCACGACTACCGACGGCACCGGGCCGAGGGGAGGTGCCGCCATCGACATCGAGAAGCCTCCACCGGCGGCGGGGCCTCCCCGCGCGAAAGCGCCGAGGCGCACGTGTCCTAGACCGATTCGCCGGCCGCCACCGCCCCGCCATCGCTCACCAGCATGTAGTACATGGAGCACTGCTGGCGCAAGGTCGAGGCATCCGGCCGGCGGGCCGGCTCCGGCTGCCAGCAGGCCGCAATCAAATCCACAATGCCGGGCACCTGGCCACCCAGGGCATCGGCCACGCGGCCCAGGTCCGGGCGGCTGTCCGACTGCACCAGCGCAATGACCTTGTCCATGGTCAGGCCTGGCCCGACAGCCCAGCCAGGCCAAAGGGAGCAGCATGGCCGCCCGGCCGATTGGCCCCCCCAGGAGCCCGCATGCAGGATGTTAGCCACTCGCGACACCGCGGCAATGCACGCAGCAACAAGCAAAGCGATCCCCCCCCCCCCCGCCCACCCTGCCAGGCCGGGCAGCCACAGTCACCGGGGGCACGCACCAGTCCAGGGCACCTGCCGCGTGAGGCAGCCCCACAGGACCACGCTGGCCGCGAAGATGTCCGCCGGCAGGTAGGCCTCGCGCTCGAGGCTGCGTCCCGTGCTGAAGGCCGAAATGAGCTCCGGCGAGGCATAGCACACGGTCATGGCATTGATGGGCGGCAGGCTGACCACCAGGGCGGAAAAGCGATCGGAGCTCAGATTCCGGCTGGTGCCCAGGTCCCCGAGGGCCGCATGCCACCGGCCATCGGGCGTCTGGCTGACAAAGATGTTGGCCGGCTTCAGGTCACAATGGGCCACGCCATATGCATGCATGGCCTCCAGGCCGGTGGCCCACTGCTGGGCCACGTCCAGCCGCTGCGCCAGCGTCAGCGGCACCTCCGAGGCCAGCAGCGTGTCCAGGCTGTCCTGGAAGCGCTCCATCACAATGGCCGGCGGCGATTCGCTGTACCCATGGAGCCGGACGACATTCGGCGCGTCTCGCAGCAGCCACATGAGGGACACCTCATTTTGGAAGAGGGCCACGTCCATCGGCAACATCGCCTCCGCCCGCGGGGCTTTGATGGCCACCGTGGCTGCGCAGCCCAGCCGCGCCGAAGTCCCGGTCCCCACGGCCTCCGCGATGTACACGCTCGCTTGGGCGCCCTGGCCGAGGCCGCCGTCCTCCTGGGGCCGGAAGTCCACCGACAAGTCCACAAGGATGGACCCCGGCAGGGCCAGCTCCACAAAGGTATTGAGCATGGTCGAGTCTGGGATGGGCGCGCCGCCGCCGCCGCCGCCGCCGCCGAAGCCGGTCAGTATGGAGGCCCGGCCACTGGGGCGGAAAGAGGGGGGGGGGCGGGAAAAAAAAAGGAGCAAAATAACACGCATGCGGGCCACACAGCACCGCGCCCATGCGCCCGACCGAATGGGCGCCACCCGGGCCAGCACGATCACCCCCACAGCCAGGACACGCACCTTCTTCCAAGCCATTTGCGCTCTTCGCCCGCAGTGCCACACAGGCGCGTAAGTGCCGGAAAAAGATAGGGGGGGAGGGGGATTGGCCCAAGGCCCGTGGTCAGTCGGCGGGCCGGCACACCGGCAGGCAGGAGGATGCGCCGGAAAAAGGAGAGACAGAAGAAGAATCATCCCGAGCACCCGGCCGAGCCGGAGGCCGATCGCACGCCTGGGCGCCAGGAGCCACACGTACGAAGATACTCTTGGCCGCGGCGTTGGCCGCGCGGCGGCGGAGGTACAGCACCACCACGATCGCCAGCAAAATCAGCACCAACAACACTCCGGCGACCACGCCGACGATCAACCCTGTCAAGCCCCGGGCCCCCGGGGATCACCCGAGCACCCAGAGTCCCGCGCGGCGGCGGCGGCGGCGGCGGCGGCGGCGGCGGCGGCACACCAGTCAGCAAGCGCCCAGGCAAAGGACCCCCCCCCCAGGTGGGAGAAGGAAGAGCAGGCAAAAGACCCAGCCGAGCGCGTACCGATGGTCGAGGTGCTCCTGCTCGGGCGGCGGGTGCAATCCTCGGCCGAGGGCCCGTCACAGAAGGCGCACTTTTCGTGGCACACCGCGCACGGGGCATTCGGGGCATCCCGATCAGCGAAGGTCCCCGGCGGGCACTCGGCCACGCACTCCTGGCCATGCAGGAGATGCAGCGCACCGGTGCACTGGTCGCACGAGCCCCGGATGGTGGGGCACTCCAGCTGGCCCCCCGGCAGGGGCGTGCAGCCGGGCTGGTCGGCCGGCGCGGTGCACCGCTCGCAGCCCTCCCCGCAGGCCAGGCACACCCGGTCCTGGGGCCGGCCCACCGGCGCGAAGCCCACCATCGGACAGGCCGACGCGCAGACACCCTCCCCAACATGCAGCCAGTGGTCCTGACGGAAGCACGAGGTGCAGAAGGTGGCGCTGTTGACACAGCTCCGGCAGGACTTGTCACACCCGGCGCAGTGCCCCGTGCCCGGGACATGGTACTCCCCGGGCGGGCAGGCCGTCACACACCGCCCCGCCGACAGGATCCACCCCTTGCGGCAGGTGACACAGTGGATGGTGCACTCGTCGTCCCCCACCGCCAGGCCGATCTCGCAATTGGGCGGATTGGCCCGGCACTCGTGGGCCATGCTGCACTTGGTCCAGCCCTCGGGGCAGGTGTCGCCGCAGGTGCCCGCCGGCAGGAGGACCTGCCCACGCCGGCAGCTGGCACACCGCCCATCGCCCTCGCACGTGCGGCAACTCGGGTCACAGGCAGCACACCCCGGCTCGGACTCGGCCGGGGAGGACCCACGCGCCAGGTCCTCCCGGTGGAAGCCCGCCGGGCAGTCCAACAAGCACATGCTCTCCTGGAAGAACACCCGCTCGGCCGGGCAGGATGTGCAATCATCCTCCCCCGGCCCGGAGCACTCCTGGCAAAGGACATGGCACGGCATGCAGGAGGCGCCCTCCGCATCGGCATAGCTGCCCGCCGGACAGGCGGCCATGCAGCGGTACTCCGCCCACAGGGGCGCCTCCGCCAGGCAGGACGTGCACTGGTCCTCGGCCGGGCCGAGGCAACTTTTACAGCCGGCCTCACAGGCGAGGCAGACGCCGCCAATGTGGGCCGTCTCCTCCGGGCAGGAACTCGTGCACTGGCCCCCATGCAGGGCGTATGTCCGCTCGCACTGGGTACAGGTATTCCGGTCATCCGGGCAGCGCAGACACCCAGTCGGGCACAATTGGCACTCGCCATCCTGAGCCCGGCTCGAGGCCGGGCAGGAGGCAACGCACATCATGGCACCCACGTCGATGGCAAATGCGAAGAGCCCCTCCGGACAGGTCCCGGTGCACTCGGTGGCCCGAAGCCCGGAGCATGTCGCGCACGACCGATGGCACGGAAGACACCGCCTGTCAATGGCCACATAGCCCGGGGCACAGGCCTGCACGCAGACTCCCTCCTGGAGGACATCCGCCGCATCTTGGCACCGCCAGCAATCCCCATTGCTCGGGCCATTGCACGAGGCACAGGACACATCGCACGCCAGGCACTGGTCACCGGCCGGGTCGGGATACTCACCCTCGGCGCAGGGGGACTGACAAGTGCCCCCGGATTCGGGATTATGCTCATCCGGGACCAGCTCCAGTCCCGGCCTGCATGCCGTACACTGATAGTACACTGGGCCGGTGCACTCGGCACACGTCACCTCGCATGGCAGGCACCGGCCATTGGCGTGGTCCGGGTAGGTGCCCGGCGGACACTGATCAACACACACACCCTCCTCGGTCAGGTAATACCCCCACACGCAGGACAAGCAGCGATCATCCTCGGTGCATGCCTCGCATCCCTCCGGACAGGGAGCGCACGAAGCCCCGGCAGCCGGGGCCACCGGCGGCCCGGCAGCCCACCGGTATTCGTACGCGCAGGCCACGCACAAGTGAGCCTCCTGCGAGCAGAGCATGCACTCGCGATTGCACGCGGCGCATGCGCCCGATTGGAGGAAGGTCCGCCCGGGACAGATGGCCACGCAGAGTCTCGACATGCCCGGCTGGCCGGCGTTCTCGAACACCAGCCCCGGCTGGCATGTCGAACAGGAAAAGGCGTCCTCGCACTCGACGCACGACCCATCGCACCGCTGGCACTGATCCCCGGCCCACCGCTGGAAGAAGCCCTCCCGGCAGGCGTCGCAGGAGAAGCCATCGACGCACTCGGTACAGCCCTCCGAACAGGGCACGCACTGGGCGACATTGCCATCGGCCCAGGTGCCCATCGGACAGGCGGCCACACACTGCCCAGCATGGAGGAAGTGCCCGGCCCGGCATGCGGTGCAGGCAAACCGGTCATCCGGGCGGCTGCACTCGGCGCAGGTGCTCGCGCAGGCAAAGCACCGGTCCGGCTCGAAGCCACCCGTGGCCCGGGCGAAGCCCGACCGACACCCGGTGCACACGAAGGGCACGCCGGCCGTCGGGTCGCCCGTGCAATCGACACAGCTGTCATGGCACCCGCACAGGCCCTCCTCATCGAGGTACATGGTGTCCGGGCAGGTGCCACTCGGAAGACAGGCATCCGGCTGGTGGGCCAGTCGAGCGCGGCACGCAGTGCACTCGCTGGGGCCCGGCCCGGTGCAAGATCGACAACGCGCATCGCACGGCTGGCAGGCATCCCCAAAGGTCCCGGACGGGCAGGGAACATAGATGGCCAGGTGCATGGCCGGAGACTCCATCGAGGTGGTGCCCACCATCAACGACGCCAGGTGCCGCGGATGGGGCGTACTCCCGCCGGCCGCCCGGACCACCAGGAGGGAGGAGAAATCCATCTCCACATGCCCGGCATTGGGCCCCAGCTCCAGCGGCGTGAAGGTGGCCCGGAGGAAGTGACATGCCTCGGTCGGACTTTCGCCACACCGGTACAATGCCACCCCCACATGGTTCGGCAGCAGCATGACAAGGCAGGCCGGGGTGTCCGGCCGGTCGGGGATTTCCACCACCAATTGGTGGTCCGTTCGGAACAAGGCCGCGGCCGGCAGCCGGCCGAGGACCTGCCAGCGAGTCGGCAAATCCCCCGTCCGACCCTGGGGCGCCATGTCCCCGGGCGCATAGTGTACCAGCCACTCGCCATTGGCGATGCTGCTGAAGACCATCTGCCGGGCCGGCCGGCCGACGCCCGACCACGAGGAAGGGCCCATGGTCGGCATGCTATGCGGAGTATGAGGCGACCCGGGCGCTTGGATATACTGCGTGCCGAAGGGCGCCCACGCTGCCCGAGCCGCCAGCAGCTCCGTCGGGAAGCCCACCAACATATTCCCATACCTCGACCACATGCCGGACCAGGCGGCCTGGTCCAATTGACCCGGCCCGGCCATCAGGTAGGGCCGCGGCAGGGTCGGCATGTGGAACCAGTCGCCCAGCAGGCCGGGCGTCAGGTCGAACTTCGCCCCGTCGAAGGTGGCCAAGAAGGGCTTGCCGCTGTAAAGTTGGACCACCAGATGTTGGCGATCCACCTGTTGAATCCAATCGCACGACTCGACACCGACAAGGGGAAAGGCGGCGCGCTTTGTTCGAACACACGGCGCCTCGCCACTCGAGCCGGCCGCCCGCCGGTCACACGCAACCACCACCTGGTCGATGGTGGTCGAGGTGCAAAGGATGTAGCCCAGATAGATGTGGCTGTCGGTCACCACCGGACCGGCTTCGGCGGCCCGGCGGACATACATATTGTGCTGCTGGTCCCGGAAGAGGGCCACCTCTGGCGGGGGCACCGACCGGTCGGCCGCCCCGGCACCGATGTCGCTGTTGGCCATGATCGATGTCTGGCCAGTGCCGAAGAAGAAGAACACCCCCTGCCCGGGGAGCGGCTCGGTCGCCGAGGTGGACCCCAGGCTGTCAGGCCGAATGACCAATGTCCGGCCCTTCAACGACCACATCATCTGGGTGGTGGCCATGCATGATACATCCGGCGGACCAACCAGGGGGTCGAATTCGATGAGCTCCTCCTCGAGCGTCGCAAATGCCAATGAGGCTGTCTCACTGGCATTGGGCTGTCGCATGCACAGGGAGCCACTCTCGATGAAACCCTTCGAGCAGGTCGACACGCAAGTGCCCCGCCCATCCGGGCCACTGGCTTCCACCAGGAGGGGCTCTTCGCAAATGAGGCAGCCATCGGGGCCATCGCAAACGCGGCATCCGGCCTGCGAGCAGGCCCGACAGGGCCCCATGGTCCCGGGGGGGACTTCATCCACCGGTGGCCGTGTATGCCCGCCAGCCGAGTGGCAGGCCGACATTCGGGGCGGGGGGGCGGGGGGGGGGGG
>NW_009242979.1:1032302-1035070 GCF_000388065.1 Fonticula alba | reverse complement strand
CGAGGTACTCCTCGCGGTTGAAGATGCTGCGCGCGGGGGAGGGAGTGGGGGGGGGGGGGGGGAAGGTCAGAAAGGGAGCGGGCGGGGGCCAATGAAAAGGTCAGTTCAGTGTCGCAAGGTGCGGACGGAAAAAAAAAAGAGCATCATGCGGGCGGCTCGGCCGGCCGGCATACCGGACTCCCAGTCGAGGAAATACCCATCCGCACAGCCGGAGCAAAGGTGATTGGCGAAGTCGCCCCCGGACACCGCTCGCCCGGGGACACACTCCCAGCCCAGGGCCCGCGGCTGGCCACCGGGAGTCTGGCCATCGCAAATGATGGATGAATCCCGCGAGCAACCCAACTCCTGGGCCTCCAGCAGGAGGGTCCCCGCGGCCTGGAGCATCCACCGCGGCCCGGCCTGGGTCATCTTCAAATGGACGAGCGAAGCCTCCAGGGGATCGGCCACGGCCGGCAGGCGGATCTCACGCCAGGTGAGACCGTCGGTCGGGCTGACATCCGCCCGCCACAGGCCGGCCTGGCCGTTGGACCCCACGGCGAAGCCCACATAGTAGATGAAGGCCAAGGGCTGGCGCAGGGATGCCGCCGGCGGATTGATGAAGTGCCCGGGCTGGGTGTGGTCCACCTCGGCCGGCAAGTGGCCCTGGATGCGCGGCAGGAGGGGGAGATCATGCCCGAAGCAGGGCCGAACATGGATCGCCCCATCGTCCAGCAGGAGGATCAAGTCCGCCGGGCAAGTCCCATCGTCCGGGGAGACCACGCGCGTGGCCGCCATCGCCACCACCGCCTCCGGCTGGGACATGCTCTGGACGACCATCGACGTCGGGCTGCCACTGGTCAGGATGACCAACGCCTCGTCGACCACCGCGTAAAATGTATCCAGAGCCCCGGCGACCGAGAGGATGTCCCCCGTCATGGTCACATCCAGGGGCGGCCCGGCCTCTTGGAGCCCATCGTCCATGGACAGGTGGAGGAGGCTCAACCGGCGCTCTGACGCCGGCGACAGGACGTCAACCAACAGCAGGGCCGAATTCGGATCCTGCCCCGAGATGGCCAGGATATCGGCCCGGGACCCGGGCAACTGGTGCACCTGAGAGTCATGCAGCAGGGCCACCTGCGTGGCGGTGTGTCTGATGAGGACCCCCGGCTGGGGGCCATTCTGCAGCACGGCCACGATCAATTGGCTGAAAGGCATGTTGGCATATGCACCATAGATACTCTCATCGCCGAGCCAATCGAAGAAGGTGCCCCACCGTGCGGTGTCCAGGCCCAGAGTGTGATCCATTTGGTGATACAAGTTCACCTCGTTGTGGTCGCTCAGGTCCAGCCCGACGGTCACCCCGTCGGCGGGAGAAGCAAAGTCCAACGCCACCCCGGCCGATGAAAGGGCCCGCGGCGACGCGTACAGCAGCAAGTCCGACCCGTCATGCGGCGGGGCGGCCCGGACATAGGTCCAGCCGCTGCTCCAAAGGAGGGTCGCCCCGAGGAGGGCGCCCAGACGCAGCATCCCGCCAAACAGGACGCCAGCCCCCCAGGAGGCGCTGGTGTGCCCTGGTCCGGAAGCCGGCCGTACGAGGCCCATGGGCGAGGCGCGTGGTGGTGCCGGACGCGTCGACACCTGCCGGGGACTTCCGACGTGGGTGTGTCTTGTGACGGCGGAAATGCGTCGAACCTGTCGACTGTGTGTGTGTGTGCGCGCGCGCGTGTGTGTGTGTGTGTGTGTGTGTGTGTATGTGTGTGTATATAGATCTGTGCCTGGTGTTTGCCAGGGCACGGGCGAGAACGCAGGCGAAGGGGCTGAAGGGGGGGGGGGTCGGGAAGGAGGAGACCAGCCGCGAAGGGAGGCACATGCGAATGCGAAGAGATGGCCGACCTGTCTGTCCGAGTCGCCGGCGACTGGTCCTTTTGTACCTCCCTGGCGCCGAGCAAGCCAGAGGGGGGGGGGGTCACCGGCCGGGACCGACACACGGCCAGGCGAAGTGCCTCCCGGAGGGGAGGGGCGCCGGGGGATCCGAGGGGGCGCCGGGTCGGCCACCTGGACTAGCGCAACGCCCCCCGACCGAATGGCCACTCGGCCGGAGCAGCACAGTGTCCAGACAGGCTCGGGCACCCGGCACCGACGGCCCAGATCTAGCAAGCCCTTTCCAAGCCGCTCCAGCTGCTTGCGAGTCTCTGCCCCCGCGCCCCGGGCTCCGGCTCAGAACCACGCACATCGACCATTGTCCTCGGACAAGCGACGCGCCACGACCGGGCCTCGCTCCCCCATCCGAGCGAACGCCCCCCCCCCCCCCCCCCCCCCCCCACCCCCCCCCCCCCCCCCCCCGCCCACAAAAGTCCGAGCGAGAGGGGTGGCGCCGGGGCCTGGACAATGCCCACACGCCCGCCCACACGACCAGCCCGCCGCCCCACTGGGGGGTGCTCTGGTGTTCCCCGCACCCGGGCCCAAGAGGCTGGTCCGGTGGGTGGCTACCTATGTCCCGCCTGGCCGGTGGCTGTCGCAAGATCTCCGGCCACCGATGGCGGGGACAAGTACAAAGGAGAAAGGCTGATCGAAATTAGACCAAAACAACGACCCCCACCCCGGGCGGAGCCCCAGCCGCCAGGCGTTCCACAGTCAGAGGAGCGCCCACACAATGAGGGACCCTGCACGCGAGAATGTGCTCGCCCGCAAGCCGAGGTCAGGGCTGCTTGCCCGGCGCCCCCGGACTGCGGGCACTTTCACGCCGCCGGTGTGCCCCTCCTTGGACGACGCCCCCCCCCCCCCCCGGC
>NW_009242979.1:1021740-1031233 GCF_000388065.1 Fonticula alba | reverse complement strand
ATTGCACCCGGAGTCCGGAGGGCCTGGGCTCCGGCGCTGCGTGCGTATGTGTGCGTGTGTGTGTGTGTGTGTGTGTGTGTGTGTGTGTGTGTGTGTGGTGTGTGTGTGTGTGTGAGAAGGTGGGTGGACTGGCTCCGGCCGGCCAGCCAATTAGCTCGTTGTCATGTTGGCACAGGGCGCTCGCTCATCAGGGCCGGGCGCGCGCAGAAGCGACGAATAGCCGGTCCTCCGGCTCGCTGGGCAGCTCTCAAGCTCGGAAATCAGCTAGCATATTGGTAGGCTCCAAAGGAGCCCATGACATTCCCGGAGACGCTTATTGCCCCTACACGGGGAGATCCACGCCCGGGGGAACCCGGCCGCCTGGGTAACCCGGCCGCCGCCCAGCCGGAGCCAGTCCACTCACCTTCACACACGCACACACGCACACATACGCACGCAGCTGGGCCGGTCCGGCTCATGTCGACTCATCGCCTCTGGGGAAGCGAGTGTCCCCCCTCCTCCCCCTGGCCCGGCCACATTTGGGATTATGAGACGCTTCGAAAGAGTCACCATTTATTGCTCCCCCCACCTAGCGGCATTTCCGCCGCCCCCCGTGCCCCGTCCCCCCCGCCGTCCAGCTAGCCAGGGACCGGGGTGGACTCCGACCCCCTTCATGGACCCGGCCCGGAGCTGTGTCGCCTCGGTGGGGTGACAAGCGGCGAAGGCGCCCCAAAGCCGCCGGCCCCGTCCTGCCCCCCCCCCCCCCGGATCACGGCCGAATGGCATCCTCTCGATCGCCGGACCGCAAGGCGCGCCCAGGGCACTCTCTCGCGCTCGGTGGAGCATATAAATGCACCATTTTCTGATGGTTTACCCGGGGAGCGGGGGGGGGGGCCGAAGTTGCATCCTCGGTGCCGACGCCCCGGCTGCCCACGGCCGGAGGGAGGTCCCCCAATTTAATGGAGTCGCGGAGAATCGCCGCGTGCCGGCCAGAAGGAAGGGGCGGTGGCGGCTGCCGACACTGAGCCTGGGGCGTCAGCAGAGGCCACACCTGCCCGGCCGTGATGCCGCCTCCATCCCGGCGCCGGGACCAGACATCCAGCCCCCGTCGTCCGGCCGGGCCGAGCCGCGGTCGGGATGCCTGCTTCCACATGCGAGGGGCAGAGCCAAGAAACGTGGCCCCAAGCCGCCCCGAAGTATCCATGCTGCCCGGCGGGTGGTGGCCAGGGACACCCCCTTGGGGGAGGCTCTCTGCCCGGACAGCGGCTCGGGAGCCCTCTCTCCCGCCCCGATCGCGTCGTATTGGGGCGATGCCGACCGCGCCCCCCCCCCCCCCCCGCCCCCTCGCGGCTATCCCCCGTGTGATGTTGCTAGTTGCGCCCCGAGGGATCCATGTCACCCGGAGTAAAGGCCCGGCTGTTCGCCCAGCGCCTCGTGGCGGCCAGCGTGGCGCCCGCCCTCGAGAGCTCGACTGCATGTCCCCGCACAGCACCCCCCTGGCCGCCTGGGCATGCGGCCGAGCACCGGCGTCGGCATGGCTTGGGATTGCTCCCGGTGTGCCGACGCCCGGCAGTCCCCCCTCCGGGCTTTCCCCGGTCGTGGCCGTGAGTCGCCTGGCGCACGGGCTCTGTCTCTTGCCGGCGCCGATCGGAACCCCCAGCCGGAGCCGGCGCTATTGTTCACTCTCTCTCTCTCTCTCGCTTGGTGCATAGATCGGTTTCGGGCATCGGCGGGCAAGCAGGGAGAAGCCCGAGACCATCGGGGACCATGCTGGGGAGGATAAGCTCCCGGGCTTTGGGCATGGACACTTTCTGGCCTTTCCCCGGCCGCCTCCGCCTCCCCGCCGGCTCCGGGATAAGCTCCCGGGCTTTGGGCATGGACACTTTCTGGCCTTTCCCCGGCCGCCTCCGCCTCCCCGCCGGCTCCGACGGGCGCGCAGATGCCTGCAAGGGCACCCTCACGAAGACACACACATACACACGTGAAAGGACATGTGAATTCTGATAGGAACAAAAGCCCCGTCGGATGGGGACCCCGGCTTCGGCCGAGCTGGAGGGCCTCCACTCGCACGGCCTGGTGATCTGCGTGCCGAGGACCTTTGACACTGGCCCCTCCTGCCCACAGCCCTCCGTCTTTGGGGGGACATGGCCGAGCAGAGCACCATCGGCTCTTGATGTACCCCCTCCTACCGGGTACCCTTCGAGCTCGGCCGCCAGTGGGCCGGGACCGGGCTGCCGGACTTCGAGACGATCTCCTCGTCTGGCCACTTGCCGAAGGAAAAATCCCCTCCAAGAATAGCCCCGGGTACCCTTCGAGCTCGGCCGCCAGTGGGCCGGGACCGGGCTGCCGGACTTCGAGACGATCTCCTCGTCTGGCCACTTGCCGAAGGAAAAATCCCCTCCAAGAATAGCCACCCCCCCCCCCTAACACCCTCTTCGGGGCCGTGTCTCCCCCATCGAAGAACGCCTTCCGGCCTGCCAGGAAGCATTCGAGCACGGGCAGAACGAGGGCCATCGCACCCCGCCGACAGCCTGCCACCGTAGCCGGGCTCGCGCCATCCCTCTCCCAGCCCCGGATCCACCACACACAGCCAGCACCATCGAAAGGCAAGCCCTCCACATCTCGCCTCCCCCCATAACCGGCCACAATTGAGCGCACACACACACACACACACGCTTGAGAAGCCTTCTTTGCATGCCTCCTGCAAGGAAAGGGACTGGAGCAACCCCCTCACCTTCTCTCCCTTCCCCCGCTCCCGCCCCCCCCCCACTCACACCCATGCGCACACAAACAGAACATCATCCATTGACATGCCGATGCGCGGACGCCTACTCAATTCTCAGCGGGCACTTGCCCGGTCGCAGGTCCACATCCCGCACATAGAGCCGCACCTGGGTGTGTCCCCGGCGAAGGAGCCCGCACGCCACCTCCTGGTGCTCGGCGTCCAGGAGGACCTCCGGCACGAGGACCACCTCCCGGAAGGGGCGCCGCTCAAACAGAGCCATGCTCATGTCGGCGAAGGCCACGCTCAGGCCGGCCACCAAATCCCGCGGGGCTAGATCCACAGCCACCGGGCCACTGGACGCACGGGCTGGCACCACGCGCACATGCACCGCGCTCAGCCACACCGGCGTGCGCAGGCGCACCCGCGGCGGCGGCGGCTCCGGCGCACCCCGCAGGAAGTGCCCAAAGCCCGCGCTCAGCCGCACCACCCCGGGCAGGTCGTGCGTGTCGGCCAGCCGCGCGACAAACGTCCGGCCCTGGCACAGGAAGAACAAACAGCCCCCAGGCTGCCCCTCATCGGCCGACTCGGCCACCGATTGGAAGACCTCCCGCGGCAGGTGCAGCCCCGGGTATAGCGGCGGCACGCCCGGCGCCAGGTGGACACTCAGCAGCAGCAGCCGCCGCCGCCCGCAGTGAAGGGTCACCGCCAGCGGGTCGGCCTCCGCCAGGGCCAGCCGGCCGCCGGCCTCCATGTCGAAGGAGATCCGCGTCAGCCCCGGCACCACGGCCCCGGCCTCGACGGACGCGCGCTCGCCATTCGTCAGCCTGCTCGGTGTGAACACCAGCTCCGGCCAGCTCCCCGCCAGGGAGTAGCTCTGCAGGGGGGCGGGGCGGGGGGGGGGGGGGGGGAAGCCAGGGTTTGCAACCAACCGCGGCCAACAGCCCCCACGAAAAGCAAAAGCACCCAACACAAGGAAGGAACCAAAGGGATGGCCTCCAGCAGCAGGCGCTCCAATTGCCCAATCCCCCGCAGCCGCGGGGGCGGACGATCCCCGATCCACTCGACCCGACAGGTGAGGGCCAGGAGCTCCGGTGGCTCGGTATATGGCAGGTGGTAGACATCCTCGGCATACCGGAGCAGCCCCGTGCCCGGCAGTGCCTCATTGCGCCGGAGCCCGCCGCCAGCATATCCGCTGCATGGGCGCCCCCGAAGTCACGATACACACGTCAGAGTCTGGTCCACAGACACGCACAAGTGCGGGCGCAAGTGCGGGCACGAGTGCGGGCACGAGTGCGGGCACATATGCAGGCACGAGTGCAGGCACAAGTACAGACATAAAACACAAGTGCATATATAAAACACAATAATACACACACAAAGCCAGACAATGGCGGAGCCCCTCCCCTCACCGCGTGCTGTCGCAAAGAGGAACGCACACCACTCGAACCCTGTCACCGAGCAGGATGGTCGGCTCCGGCTCCAGGAAATGGGCCTCCAGCGAGCGAAGAGTCCTTTCCGAGACCAGCAAGTCATCCTCCTCCACCGTTAGATACTCGGGCCTCTCGGCCACCGGGAAGCGGACCCCCAGCTCCAGTCGCGGCACCTGCAGTAGTACCGACCGCGGGGGACGCAGCACGTAGGGCTCCCCCTGCGGCGTGCTTACATGCACAAAGGCCGGCGTGTGGTCCATGGACAGGAAGCCGGACTCCAAGGCCCGCAGTTGGGTGTCCATCAGCCGGACCACCCGCGCGCGCACGGTTGTGCCCCCGGCCGGCAGATCGATCTCCTGCAGCGCGGAGGGGGGGGTAGACAGTCAGCATCCCATGCAGGTCCGAGGAAAGCCGACGGCAACTCGGTCCAGGGGGGGGGGGGGGGGAGCCGATGAAATCGGCCCACGCCGCCCCCGTGCATACCTGGCCCACCGAGATCACGGAATAATCCAACAGCCGGAGGAACTCCCGGACCGCGTCCGCGTGGTGCACACACTCCAATGGCCGGGGCCCTGGCGAGAGGTGCACATCAACTTGCGACGGGCGCGCGGCCGACCTGCTGGCCATGGCCCTGACGAGCGCCTGCCCGGCAAAGTGCCGCTCGATGTCCACCCGGCCAAGCGCGATCTCCCCGCCGGACAGCCCGGCATCCGGGCTAATGCACAGTCAGCAGCCGGTCGCAGGCCGTGTCCCCGAGCCAGGGCACCCATGGACGCACATCAAAACCAGCAACCGGCCATGCCAGTGGAGGAAAAGCTCCCGGCTCCCCGGCAGCCGGTCGCACATCCGCCCGAAGGTCGCCGGGCAGATGCCGGCACTCCCAGCCGGGCGCCCACAAGTGGCCCGGACCTCCAGGCACATCGGCGCATCGCCCGGGCCCACGCCCACGGCGGTTGACGGGAAGTCGACCAAAAACCACGGCTCCCAGCCGTGGCGGCCCGCCCCCGGGCCGGCGGGACCATCGGGCCCCGGCGACCGGCAGCCCACGCGCAGGCTCGTCCCCTCGCCCAGCAGGCCCAGCGGCCGATGGACACCCGCCGACCCGGGCCAGGCAACGGCCCGCACCGTGGCCACCACCGGGCCCTCCCGCGACCGGAAGGCAAGACCCTACACCCGGCACACCGAGTCAATCCAGCTGCCAACATCCCAGCCCTCCCGGCGCACCCTGGCCACAGGACGCACCCGATCCACGCGCATGGTGGCCCGGCCATGTGCGGCCAGGAAGTCCCGCGTTAGCTGATCGACCGACGGCAGAGCCCGGCCCCCCGGGCCCGGACCGAAGGACACCTCGACACTCTCGGCCACCGGCACCACCGGGGCCCGGGAGAAGACCACAGGCCTCAGGCCCACGGCCAGCGCCTCCAGGTCCCCCGGGTGCATGCCCAGCTCATAGGCGCCGATCCGGCCGCCGGCCCTGCACCCCGACTCGCGGTCAGAAGAAGGAGGCATGCGGCGCGGCAATGGCGAACGGGCTCCACGCACTGCACATCGAAAAGGGCCCCCTGGCTTGCAAGCCGCACGGCCTGCCCATCCGAAGCCCCCGTCAGTCGGGCCAGCGCCGCCTCCGACAGCAGCAGCGTCCCCCGGTGCTCGAGCCAGCTCGCCGGCACCAGGTCCAGCAGGACCATGCTCGGCCCGACCGACACCACCGCCAGTCGGTGGGGATGGCCGGCGGCCCTGCCGCGAGCCGACTCCACCGCCAGCACCGTGCTCGCGTCGAAGACCCCGGCTTGCCCGCTGGAGAGCATGGTGAACCCGCGATCCATGAGCCCGACCACGCGCGCCGCCAAGGGCGGACTCGTCAAATGCACCGCCTGCTGGGCATGTTAGCCGGGAAAAAAAGCCCCCCATGGCCACGTGCGCCGCGCTCTCACCCTCGCCCGGCGAGGGACCCCCCCCCGCCCCCGCCCAGAACGCACCTCTCCCACACGCAGCGGGGCCCCGGTCAATTGGGCGATCGCATGGGCCCGGTCCACCCGGGCGATGTCCATGGCGGTCTCGAGCCAGGCCACCGCCACCCCCGGCGGCGGGTCACACAGGGCCAATGGCACCGGGCGCCCGTCCAATCGCGGCCCCAGCGACCGCAGCAACTTCTCGCTGGCCCGGACATCGACCCCGACCACCGCCGGGCGAGGGCACACGCTTGGGAGGCCCCCGGGGGGGATACACAGGCGCGCATGGGGCGGATGTACGGTCAGCCACAGGCATGCCACCCCGCACCGGGACACATCCAACAGACGACGCTACCGAATCTCAAACACCCGCCGGCCACACCGGGCGTACGCCCGGCCGCCGGGAGGCCGGGTGCCGAGGGCTCGCGCCAACGCCCCGCCGGCCGGGGCAAAAAGCACGTCCAGCTCGCCCGGCGACAAGTGCATGGCACTCAGGACAAAGTGCTGCCCCGGGGCCCGGCCCGGCCCGGCGAGGGCCACCACCACCGGCGCCCCGGGCAGCTCCACCCCCGGCCCGGCGGTGGCCAGCACCCGGGTCGATGCACTGACCAGCCCAAAGGCAACGCGCGTGCCGCTTTCCGCCTGAAGCTCGGCCACACGCAGCTCCAGCTCCACTCCATCGACCGCAAGGCCGAGGATCTTGCCCATGCCTGTCAGAGACACGTGTGCTCTTCCGATCTACCGGCGCCCCGGGCAGCTCCACCCCCGGCCCGGCGGTGGCCAGCACCCGGGTCGATGCACTGACCAGCCCAAAGGCAACGCGCGTGCCGCTTTCCGCCTGAAGCTCGGCCACACGCAGCTCCAGCTCCACTCCATCGACCGCAAGGCCGAGGATCTTGCCCATGCCTGTCAGAGACCACTTGCATTGCCCGGCCCTTCTCGACGTCACGTTCCGGGGCCGACCCCATCGCGCACCTGGTCCACGTGCAAGCGCCCGGGCAGGGGCCGCTCCCGGAGCGCATCCACCAGCAGCGTGTAGGGCAGCTCCACCGGCCGAGCGGCCGACACGGCCAGGTAGACAACCTGCACGTCGCCCGGCTCAGATCGGAAGAGCGTCGTGCCGACCCCATCGCGCACCTGGTCCACGTGCAAGCGCCCGGGCAGGGGCCGCTCCCGGAGCGCATCCACCAGCAGCGTGTAGGGCAGCTCCACCGGCCGAGCGGCCGACACGGCCAGGTAGACAACCTGCACGTCGCCCGGCTCGAGGCGTCTTGCCTCCGGCGCGCCGCCCGTCGCCGGGACATCAATAGACTCGGCTGCCAGACCAACCAAAAGGCAGCCGTCTGACACCAGGGAATCCGGCCTGTGTCCGGCAGCAAATGTGTTAGATGGCCACCCCAAAAAAGGGAAGGAGACAGAGAGAGAGAGAGAGCGGAGCGGTGATGAGGAAACCCAGCCCCCCAAACCGCTCCCCGGCACAGTGGCCCATACCGAGCCCAAAGGGTGTGGCTCCCGGCTGCCACGAAGACCGGCTCTTCGGACCCGGCCGCCAGTTCGGCGAAATCCCCCGGAGCCAGGAGCAACTGCGCCGGCCAGCCCTGCTCGTCGGGGCGATCGGGACCCGGCAGCAGGCGCAGCTCCCGCCCCGCCAGGCGGAGGGCTCGCGGGGCCCGGAGAGACACGGCCATCGATTGGGGGGCCGTGCTGCGGCAATCCATGGTAGTTGTGGGGGCGGAGTGGGATCGCGGGATGTGCAGGGGCGAGGGGAAAATCAAGGCATGCATCCGCGCCGGCCCCGTCTCCGGCCCCGGGCCGGCCCGGCAAATAGGCCCCCCCCCCCACCCCCCCGAGGGCACTCCGGCCAAAGGCCTAGCCCCTCCGGCTTTGCGTTCCCACGGACCCCGGCACTCCCAACGCACAAATATCCCCGCGCCCAAACATGCCACATCATGGGGCGCGGCTTCGGGCGCGGGGCTACCGGGGCCCGACAACAGCCGGCCCGCCAAGGCGGGAGGGAGCCGCGGCCGGCCGGCCGGCCGGCCGGCACCCCGGGCCCCCGAACGTCAGCCCCCGCCCGCCCTCCCACTGGGTCCCCTTTGCCGGGTGTCTCTGCTGCCCGTCTGCCCCCGGGATGAGTGTGCCGCACCCGGCGGAGACGCCTCCTGTGTTTGGGCACATGGCGCCCCCGGGCATGCATTCCGCCTGGTGTCCCGTCCGCCCCCCGTGTGGAGGCGGTGTCTCCCGGAGCGGCGGTCGCCCCCTGCACTGTTCCCCTTTGGCGAGTGCCCTGCTCCGGGCATGCGGCCGGAGGTGCTGCCGGGCCCCGAGCTCGCCTCCGTGACATGGCGCCCGTGTGGCCCTCTTCGAAGGCGGAGATTCGTGTCTCCGGTGTCCGGAAGCAAGCACAGGCACTCGCTCCAGACCGAGGGGCCGGAGCGGCCGGGCCGGTGTCCCGCTCGATCCCCGCCATAGCCGAAGGGGTTTCCTCGCCGGACCAACTACCCGCCGGCACGCGCGGCCACCCACGTGCTTCAGGAGAGGCACGCCCCGTGTGTCGGGGGGAGGGGTGCTCTGCTGCCGGCCTCCGGGCCGGCTCTCGGGCCCCCCAAAATGGACGCCCCCCCCCCCCCCGCTCGGGCCCGACACCTGCGCACGAGCCCCTGTGCCTTGCGCGTATGGGCCTCCCAGCACCGCTGCCGTGGATGCCGCCGCAGAGGCCAAGAACGCTTGGCAGCCCGGGGCACCGGGGCGCTTGGGCCGTCACGGTATGCAGCGATGCGAGCCCCACCCGGCCATGAGCCCCATGACTGAGGCAGTCCGGGAAAGGCATGACCACCGGGCGCAGCTTCGGAGCCCACACCCCGGCGGGGAGGGCGCGTTGTCCAATCTAAAATAAAAAGACAGCACTCTGGAATAGAGGGGAACGCGGCTTCGTCCGACGTGCCCGCTCCTCGGCCAGGCGCCCGGCCGGGGCTCCCGGCCCAGAGGCGTGCATCGCCAAGCGCCCCCGGTTCACAGAGACACGACACCCACTCGATACACATCCCGGGTGCCGAGGGCCCGGCCACCGGGCAGCATATCCCTGTCAAGCTTGGCAGACATATACATGCCCAAGGGCACGGCGCCGGCGGGCTCAAGCACCGGGGGCGGAAAAAAAAAAAAAAGAAGAAGCAGCAGCGAGAGGCCAAGACAGAGAGAGGACCAACGGGGGAGACCGGGCCGCACCACACGCCCGCCTGCGAGAAGGGGGCTCGTATGACACGCAATTAAAGCATCGCGGCCAGGCCGGCGCGTGCCCGTGAGCCTGACACCCCGCTGGCAGATGGCGCATCAACCCCACAGCTGCCAGCATTTGGGCTATGTCGATCTGATGGTGAAGAACGCCGGCTAATATGTCCTCCCCCACG
>NW_009242979.1:1021104-1021730 GCF_000388065.1 Fonticula alba | reverse complement strand
TCTGATGGTGAAGAACGCCGGCTAATATGTCCTCCCCCACGACCCCCGTGCCGGGCTGCCCCCCCCCCCCCCCCCCGCCCGGGGCCGGAGGCCGGAGGCCCCCGGGCCGACTGTCACCTGTGGCACGCGCGCTCTGGCAGCGCGTCCCGAGTGAGTGTCTGCCCTCCTCCGAGGGAGGACCAAACTAAGGACGCCGGGCCCGGGCCGGCCACGCGAGCGCATTTTCTGTCGGCCGGTTGCTCCTGGGCCCTGCATGCGTATGTGTGTGTGTATGTATGTGTGTGTGTGTATGTTGCACCCGGTTGGCTGGCCGTGATTCCTGTGCCTTGGGGCGGGCACCCACATCCAGGGGTGCGATCGTGGGGTATGCGCAACGCCTCCTCCCCCCTCGGAGACCGTGCCGCGGGAGCCCAAGGAGGGGGCCACCAGGAGGCCGGATCAGGGGGCCAATAGCCCTTCCCGTCCGGGGGCGCGGAGGGCGTGCTCACTTGGGTCCGCCTGGCGAAAGACCCGGCTCGCGCCTGGTGACGCGCCCCTGTCTCCATGCTCCTCGGGGCCACCCGGCTCACGCCGCGTGCGATGCCGGGGGGGGGGTGATAGATCCGTGAGGACAGCGCTGTGCTCAT
>NW_009242979.1:1019848-1021066 GCF_000388065.1 Fonticula alba | reverse complement strand
GAAGGAGAGAAAGCGAGAGAGAGAGAGAGAGAGAGGGAGGGGGGGGGGGGGAGAGAGGGGGGGGGAGAGGGGGGCATGCGCGGAACGGGCCTGCCCCCTCGCCAGTCCGGAGGCGAATGGGCGAGGGAAGCCCACGCCACCGGGCGGGCGTCCTGCCGGCGGCACCGGGGCCGAGGCACGCGGCAGCCCGGCCCCGGTGGGCAGGGTGCTCCCCGAGGCCCGGCAGCCGGAGGGCGACTGCCGGGCTCGAGCCTGGACTTAATATCCCCCCTCGATCCCAATCACACCCGGTCCACCAACAACCATCGCACCCAGGGCCGCCGGGTGTGCCAATTAGATCCGGACCCCTCGGTGTCGGGGCCTCCCCCGGACACATGGACCCGGCCGGGCGGCGCTGGGCCGACCAGCCGTCCCGGATGGCCCCGGCCGATGGGCCCTTGGCTCGGGGCCCGGGATCCGGGCTGCCTCGCGCCCTCCGGGGCACCCGGGGACGCCCCCGACTCGCGGGGATGACCGGCACGGGCAGGACTCCGGTCCCCGGTCCCCCATCGGGCAGGGCTGCAATCGGGCCGGGCCACGCGCCGGGCCGGCCCACCACTCCGGCTGCCGGTGTGGATGTCATTGGCATCGCAGGGACTTGCACTCCGAGGAAGCGGCCCCTCGAACTGCCTTTGGGAGATATCGTTATTGCTCGACCCCCAGCCAGGGAGGGATCCCGGCGCGGGGAGGGTATAAAAGGACCGCCGGTGCTAGCGATCCTGTGCCAAGCAGTTGCGTCACCCTTCTCGACCTCCAGTCTGCCTCCCCGGTCCTAGCTCCGTCGACGAGAAGGCCCCCATCCACGAAACACCCCTTCCAGTCCACCCGCACACCCCCATCCACCCCACGCCCCCGAGACACATCGACACCGCGTGCAGCAGGCGCCAGACCAAGCAGCGCACCGATGTTCCCCCGGGCTCCTGGTCACGCAGGATGGCGTGCTCGCACGGCCCTCCTGCTTTTCCTGGCCACCGCCCTGGCCCTTGCCCGCGCCGAGCAGCGCATCCCCAGCGTCCACTGCAATGGTCCCGGTACGTTGCCGGCCCCCGGGGTGCCCACCCGCCGACGGCCGGCCGCGCACGCGTCACGCCCCGCGCCGAGCCTCGGCCAGAGGGACCCTCCTTATGGGCACCCCCCCCCCCCCCCCCCCCCCCCCCCCCCTGCCCCCGGCGCTCTTTC
>NW_009242979.1:1013786-1019492 GCF_000388065.1 Fonticula alba | reverse complement strand
GTCCCAGCTCCCGGACTACTGTGTGCCGCAATTGCGCCGGTGCATCCGCGCCAAGTACGAGGATGGCGACGTCACCTGCCTGCAATACAGCAGCGCCTACCGCCTGGTCGACGGGTATGCCTACCTGGACAACGAGCTCCCGGACCTGGCCGTGTCCGGCGCCAGCCTCGTGCAAATCGGCCCGGACCATTGTTGGAATGTGGTCCCCGGCAATCACCAGCAGTGCGCCGTGTGTCGGTTCCAGGCCGCCGGCGAGGGCCTCTGCCGGGCCGAGCCCCAGCCGGTGCCCGGCTGCCAGGTCCTGGCCCACCCCCACCTGAATGAGGATTGCGCCCAGTGCGAGCCGGGCCATTGGCTCGATGCCAACCGCCGCTGCGTCGGCACCTGCCCGGCGGCCGACCACATCGCCTGCGGCGCGCACTGCATCCCCAAGCGCCTGGTGCCGGAGGGCTTCCACTGCGCCGACTGGCCCATGGCCAATGCCGACCCCTCCACCAGCGACACCGCCGGCCGGCCGGAGCACGCGCACCTGCTCAAGTGCAGCCGGCCCGGCGTGTGCTTCCAATGCCACGACGCGTGTGACCAGTGCGCCGGCCCCGGGCCCAAGGACTGCACCAGCTGCCCGGCCGGACGCTTCCTCCTGGCCCACAGCTCCAAGACCTTCTCCCACGGCCCGGCGGTCCATGTGGGCGCGTGCATCCGCGGCTACGGGGCCAATGGCGATCCGGACGCCGAGCGCCAATGCCCGGCCACCACCGTCGACAACGGCACCGGGGTCTGCCTCGCCTGCCCGGCCAATTGCCGCCAATGCGACCCGACCGATCCCACCAAGTGCCTCTCCTGCCTGCGGGGCTTCTTCGCCCACCCGGATGGGTCTTGCGGCCATGCCTGCCCGGCCGGCACCGCCAAAGACTCGCTCACTGGCAGCTGTGCCAAATGCACCGTCCAGGACTGCACCCACTGTGCCTCCGAGGACCCGGGGCTGTGTCTCACCTGCTGGTCCGGGGACTACCTCCATGAGAATGTCTGCCGCGGGATCTGCCCCGGCGGTCACTTCGGCCGGAAGGGCTTCTGCCCCACCTGCGACAGTGGCTGTGCCCTGTGCACCAGCAAGTTCTACTGCTACGCCTGCTACCCCTCCTACATCATGGGCGCCGACGAGTGCTACACCCCCTGTGGGAGCGGTTCCGTTTGGGACTTTGATTTGCCCGGCTCGCAGCAGGGCTGCCGCCCATGCAACCCCAACTGCCGGGCCTGCGACCTGTACACCAACAACTGCACCCACTGCCATCCCGGCATGTACTTGGTGGTACCGCGCGAAAAGGGGGCTCGCCAATTCTGCGCCGCCGAGTGCCCGGAGGGGTACTTCCTGTCGGGCGGCCGGTGCCAGCCCTGCCTCGACTCGGGCTGCGCCACATGCACCACCGCCACCAATTGCACTGCCTGCAAGTTCGGCCACGCGCTCTTTGGCGACAGCGAGTGCTTCACCACCTGCCCGGAGGGCTACTACAAGCACTCCAAGCAGTGCCTCCCTTGCGGCGGCGGCTGCGGCACCTGCGCCAATGGCCTCGGCGTCGGCTGCCTCCAGTGCACCGCCAGCCCCAACAATGTGCCTCGCGTCAAGGAGCTCCCGGCCGAGTCCTTCGACGTGGTCCCGACCGCCCGGTGCACCGCCGACGCCCTTACCCGGCCCGGCTGGGGGCTCTTCTACCAGACGCAGAAGGATCGCTTCGCCGTGCCCTGCCCGGAGCACTGCCTCAGCTGCTTTGTCAAGAGCCCGCACGACCCGGCCGAGCGTGCGCTCCACTGCGTGTCCTGTGCCGCGGGCTACGCCCTCAGCTCGGATGGCCTCTCCTGCGAGGCGGAATGAGCAGGCCCCCCCCCGGCGAAATGCTCCTGCCCGGGCATCGAGGCTGGGCAAGTGGCCGCGCCTCAATGTCGATTCCGGTCGGGATGCATACAGGGGGGGGGGGGGGGGGGGAGGACCGGCCGGCGAAGGAAATGTGTCCTGCGAGCGCCCCCCTACCGCAGCTTCCCGCCGCCCGCGGCCTCCCTTCCGCGAGGGATGGGCTGCCGCCGGCCGGGGCGCCACCCGGTCCCCCGGCCAGTAGGTACCTTTGTGTGGCCATGAATGAGCCCGTCGTCGAATACACAATTAATATTGCCGCAACGCGTTAGCCAGCCACCATATGGCAGCAAAGCAGGAGGGCGGGACACCGGCCGTGGGAGGGCCTGCCGGCAGCCCAGTCACCGGGCAGGATGGACGGCTCGCGAGGAGCCTGCTCCAAGACCGCCGAGCCCCATGAGGGCGACCGGGCGCGACAGCCCCCCCCCCCCCCGCGTCCTGCGTCTCCCGAGATCTGGGGCTGCCCACATGGTAAGGCCCCTCGGGCCCATGTGTGACCTTGACACAGACCCGGGCAAAGACATACCCGTCGGGCAGGTCGTGCCTCCGTGTGCGTCTGCACGATCTCCCGGAGAACACGGATCTAAGGATGTTCGGCCGGCCGTCATGGCGGTTATGGGCAGCCCCGGCGGCCGTCCCAGAGTCCCCGAAGCTCGGGCCGAAGTCCGGCCTGACACGATGCCGGGCAAGCCCGGGAGGTGAATGCGTCTACGCCGGCCTATGCGCATGGGTGGGCGTGGGCGTGCTTTTCACTTCATCTTTCCAGCCGAGAGCCCATGCTGCCGGGCGCACAGCAAGGCCATCACTGTGGGCCACAGAGGCCACTTGAGATCCAACACGCACTCCGGGAAAAGGGGCCCGGCTGACAGTGCCTTCTCCCACCGGGGCGTCATATCCGTCAGTGGAAGCCTCACCGGGCCGGCCGATCGCCCCTCGCCTCGGCCAGCGACAGGGTCCCCTGAGATGACATGGTCGGCCAGACGCCCGGGAGACTTGCCCCGGATCACGGCACAGCTGGTGCATGGGCCGGAAGCTGCGATCCCGCCGCGGCCCCCTCTCCGCATTTCCAACCACGCTTCGGGCCCGCGACCGGGTTGCCCCGCCTGCGACTCCGCGTCAGGGGCCCACCCGGGACCAGGCGTCTTGTGCATGCCCGCGCCCCAGGTCCCACGGACAACACCCGCTTGCTGGGCCTTCCGGCTGGCCCTTTGGGCGCCCCTCGCGCACGCAGGCTCGGCCCACAGTCAAGGTGCTTTGGCCGCTGACTAGCCCGCATACTCGGGCGGGGGCCATGCCGCCTTGTGCGAAAGGCGCGCCTGGGACCCGGTCGTCAGTCACACACCCCCCTCCTTCGCACGGGCTCACAGCCTGATCCGTCCTCGCCTGGGGTCTTTATCCCCGGCAGCCGCCCCGCCCTCCTGGCGGCGCTCCCTCTCGATTCCCGGGCCCCGGGAAAGGGAACACACCCCGGCAATGTCCCCGGCAATGTCCCCGGCACTGGGCCGCATGCATTTTCGTCGCCGCCCGCTCCCAGGCGCCCGGACAGAGAAGCGTCCCCAGAACATGGAGCGGGCCCAGCTCTTCGTGCCCGGCCCGGCAAACGCCACAGGCAGGCCGGGATGCCTCTCTGGGAGAGAACCATTCTGATGGCGGTGTTCTGCTGCCGGAGACACGACGATCTATCATTTGCCACTGTCAAAAGAGCCTTTAATATATTGGGAACAATATATATTTTATGCCCCCAACATTGCCTCAAACGCCCTCCCCCGGGAGAGAGAAAGAAGCGGCCCGCGGCGCGCAGCCCCTCGCCCCCTCTCCTCTCTCTTTCGCGGGCTTGTTATATTCCCTTGCTGCCTCCCTTTTCCTCTCGGCCGCCCCTCTGCACACAAAAAAGTTGACCACGATGCGGCTCGAACACACAACCTCCTGATCCGTAGTCAGGTGCTCTATCCAATTGAGCTACGCGGCCATGGGGTTTGCACACGAGTTTTGGTATTCAAACCACCCTTTACCTTCATCCTCACCCCCACCATCTGCCAGGGCTTCGCGCCGCCCGCCTCCCTCACTGTCGCCGGGGTCAGAAGGCCTCTCGGCGCGATATCCCGATTCGGGGATGGCCCTTTTCCCAGACGATCCGCCGGCCGGAACAGGCCCGCATGTCGGCGCCCATCCCCGTCTCGTTGCCTTGGCCCTTTACCTCGGGCCCTCCCTGCCCACCCGCCTTTCACCACTGCCCTGGACACCATCATTAAAGGGCCTCCTGTGTCGGCCGTCTCCCAGCATCGCAACCCTGTGAGGGGAAGTCCGCCTCCCTTTGGGGGACGGCACCTTCCGGCGGCCCTCTCGCTGTCATTCGCCCCCCCTCCGGAGCGGCCCGACGTAGGTCCCGATGTACTCGCCCGCCCCGACACCCCTCGCCAGCCTCCCTGGTCCTTGTGTGGCTGCCTTTGCCGCGCCTAGTCACCCTCTCGAGATGCAGCGCCTCCGGGGACACCCAAAGCCGCTCCCTGGGCCGGGTCCCCGAGGATGGCATGCCATCCCTTTCGGATCTGGCGCCCAAAATACATGCAGCCCTCGTGGGGGGAGCCATGCCCTCTCGAAGCCAGAAAGAGCTGCAAAGGTTGAGCCAGGGAGTGGAGGGGGGGGGGGGGGGGGGGGGGGAGCCCAGTGCGACAGATGTATATATGTGCATTCCCGTTCCCCCGATCGGTAGGTGGCCGAGAGGTCGCATGAGAGACCTCAGGCCACGCGGAAGCGTGCCAGGCCGGCGGGGGCGAGGACACATGGACCGAGAGCGAAGGGGGGCATGGTCCATCCCCTTCGGTACCATCGAAACCGACAGAGGACCGTCCTCGGTGCGCGGGCTCTTGCCACCGGGCGACCGGGCAGGGCACATCCCCAGCGAGGAATGGCCCTGGGCCGGCGTGGCGGCCAGGAGGCGATCCTGGTTCGAGAGGCCACCCAGCGGCGACGGGACACTTTCTTCGTTCTCGTCCACCGCCCGGAGCATGGCCCGTGGGGCTTGCAATGGAACAGCCATGCCTCGGGGGGGGAATACAAATTCTGCGAAAGTATAAATTGCACCTGCAAATGGCATGGATCGAAAGCCTGTTTAGCTCAGTTGGTAGAGCATGGGACTCTTAATCCCAGGGTCGTGGGTTCGAGCCCCACAGTGGGCTATCACTATTTTTCGTCCCGCGTCCCGCTCCTTTTTGCCGGCCCCCGGCCCGCCTTCCAAGCCAGCGCGCCTGGGAGCGCAGACACACACACAGTAAAAAAGTGGCGACACGGGGAAACTTTAGCACAAGGTGTATATGAGAGAGAGAGAGAGAGAGGCTCAAGCACGGGGTGGTTGCTTTCGCACACCAAAACCGGAGCGCGCATGTCACGGCCCCGAGTCGCTGCCCAAACCTCCGGCGGCCACAAACAGCCCGGCACACCGTTGGCGCAAGGCCGCCGCCGAGGGCCGGCGCGCCGGGTCATCCTGCCAAGCTGCCTGGATAAGGTCTCCGGCCGCGGCAAAAGGCCCGGCAGCCGGAAGGGCCGACATGTCCGGTCGCCCGCCGGCCATCACAGCCGCCACGATGCCCTGGAGATCCTTCCCAGGCCACACGGCCGCGCGGGTCAGGCACTCGTTGAGCATGACCGCCGCGCTGTAAATGTCCCCCGCGAAGAGGAGCTCCGGCTCCAGGGGGACACCACGCTGGAAGGCGCCGATCACCTCGGGCGCCGCGTACCGCACCGTCATGGCATTCAGCTCGGGCAGCGTGTGCACCAGGGCCGACGACCGGTCGGCGCTC
>NW_009242979.1:1008678-1013141 GCF_000388065.1 Fonticula alba | reverse complement strand
CATCCTCTTCACGGCCACGACATCCGGACAGCCCAGGCGCGCCATGATCCCCGTGCCCACCGCCTGCGCCGCATAGACCGATGCCTGGGTCCCGGCACCGAGCTGCTCATTGACCGGCCGGAAGTCCAGGTCCACACTCACCAGAATGGCCCCGGGCAGGGCCAGCTCCACGATGGTGTTCAGCATGGTGGCATCCGCGTCATGGGCGGCGAGGTCCTTGGCCAGCATGGCCCGCCGGTTGTGCCGGCGCACAAGGCACAGTACCGCCAGGATCAGCAGGACCAGCAGCAGCAGCAGCCCCACCGACAGACCCACGGCCAGGCCCACACGCGACGCCGTGGGCCGGGGGAGCTGGTCGCAGTCGGCCGGCTCCGGCCCGGTGCAGCCGCTCACACACCCACTGTGACAGGGCAGGCAGGCCGGCGGATTGGCCGCCACATCCGCGTAATGGTCCTTCCGACATGCTGCCACACAGGTGTCCCCCTGCAGGAGCAGCCCCGCCATGCAGCGCGAGCAGGAAGTGGCCTCGGGACAGGCAAGCTGCCCATCCTGCTGGAGCTCGCATCCGGGCTGGCCCGGGCCCGCGCGACACTGCTCGCATCCGGCCGGGCAGCCGAGACACGCCCCATCCACCGGCGCCGAGGCGCCCGGGCAGGCCGACACGCAGGTGCCCTCCCCCGGCAGGAGCACCCCCATGGCGCAGCCAGTGCAGCGGTCCGCCGATTCGACACAAGTCCGACAGGCGCTCGCACACTGCTGGCAGGTGCCCGACTCCCGCGAGAGGAAGGCCCCGGCCGGGCAGCTCGTGGCACACTGCCCCGAGGACAGGACATACCCCGCCTCGCAGGCCGTACAGGTGGCCTCGCAGGGGGGCCCCTGCGAGAGGCACGCACGGCAGTGGTCCGGGCACTGGACACACCCGGCCGAGGCGGCACACTCCGTCCACCCGGCCGGGCAGCCGACGGCGCACAGCCCATCCGGCTGGAGTAGCCGACCCGGGGCGCAGCCCGTGCAGCTGCCCGGGCGGTCACACGTGGCGCACGAGGGCCCGCACTGGGTGCACACGTTGTTCTCGGCAAAAAACCCGGCAGGGCAGCCAAGCAGGCACTCGCCCCCAAGCAGGGCCCGGTCGCCCGAGCACGCGGTGCACCGGTCATCGCCGGATTCCTCGCACGCCGCACATGTCGAGTGGCAGGGCAGGCAGGCGCCCAGCACCTCGTGCGTGCCGGCCGGGCAGGCGGCATGGCACCGCCCGCCCACCATGAAGGGAGCATCGGGGCTGCAGGAGAGGCAGTTGTTGTCCCCCGGGCCGTAGCATGTGGCACACGTCCCGTGGCAGGTGGCGCACACATTCCCCAGCGGCAGACTGCCGCCCGGGCAGGAGGACACACACTCCGGGCTGGCCAGCAGCCACCCGCGCTCGCACTGGGCACAGGACGCCGCCGAGGCCGGGCAGCTGGCACAATGGGACCCGCACGGCGAGCACCCCGACGCCGTGGTGTGGTAGCCCGCCGGGCAGGCCGGCACACACCGCGTGGGAGACGCCCCGGTCGGCAGGGCCAGCAGCTCGCTCGGGCAGGCCGGCACACACTCCGTCGACCGGACCCCCATGCATTGCGCGCACGAAGCATGGCACGGCAGGCAGCGCCCAGCCACGGCCACATACGAGGCAGCACACGCCTGCACGCAGTCGCCATCTTGCAAGATCGCCTTTCGGCAGCGCCAGCAGTCCTTGTCGGTCGGACCGTTGCATGTGGCACAGGCCGCGTCGCACGGCAGGCAGGTGCGGGCGTCCGGGTCCCGGTACTGGCCTTCGTCGCAGCCGGAAACACATGCCCCGACGCCGGGGGCGCTCTCGACGAAGTCCAAGCCCTCCTCGCAGCCGGTGCACTGGTCGGCCCCGCCGCCGCCGGTGCAGGTGGCACACGAGATGTCGCACGGCTGGCAGGACTCCCCATTGGGCCAGGCCCCGGCCGGGCACGTGCTCACACACGTCCCGTCCGATGCCAGGAACAGGCCCGCCTCGCAGGTCAGGCATTTGTCTGCCGTGCAGGAGGCACAGCCCGACGCGCAGGGCACGCATGTCCCGGTGGCCCCGGCCGCCGGCCGGCCGGCCCAGCGGAAGCCATCGGCGCACACCTGGCAGGCGGCCGCGCTCCCGGCACACAACTCGCAGCTGGCGTCGCACTCGGCGCACCGGCCAGCACCGACGAACTGGCCCGGCAGGCAGGAACTCCCGCAAAGCGATGGCACTTGCGCATCGGTCCCGAGGAACACCAGCCCCGGCCGGCATGCCGTGCAGGAAATGCCATCCGTGCAGTCGACGCAGGATCCGTCACACACCGCGCAGGACCCATCGCCAGCGGCGAAGTGCCGCTCGACGCATGCATCGCAAACACCCTCCATGCTGCAGAGAAGGCAATTGAGCCCGCATGGCTGGCAGACATTATTCCCGACATCGAGCCGCGTCCCCTCGGGACACTGCTCATAGCAAGCCCCATCCAGTAGCCACCGGGTGGGTGGGCATGAGGTGCAGGCTTTCGGATCGCCAGGCCGCGAGCACTCGCCACAGGATGCATCGCACGCGAAGCACCGGCCCGGCTCGCCGGCATTCACATCCGGAACATGGCCAGTGACACACTCGATGCAAAGGTAATTGCCAAAGCTGTCGGGGGGGCAGGCATTGCAGCTGGAATGGCAAATGCACATGCCCTCATGGTCGGGATACAGCCCGGCCGGGCAGGCCGCCCGGCACACCTCCGGCTCGGAGGGCAGCCGATGGCGGCATGTTTTACAGTCCCCCGGCCCCGGGCCCCGGCATGTGAGGCACGCATCATCACAGGGATCACAGTAGAGCCCGTACGTCCCCTCCGGGCAGCTGACCCTCAGCAGGATGGACCTGGGCCCGGTGCTGGGATTGAAGGCCATCATGTACAGCAGCTGGTCGGGGCCCAGCAATCCACTGGCATCCAGGGCCATGGCCGGACTCCAAATGGCCGCGTCCGTCGGAATGCGATCCTCCCCCAGCAAAGAGACAAAGGTGGCCGGCTGCAAAACACACACGCCAGCCCCCCCATCCGGACAGTGCAGCATCGACACCCCGACGAAAGTGCGCGCCAGCAGCAGCAACGCGCTCGGGTACCGGACCCCGCCGGCCGGCAGGGCCACCCCCTGGAAGTGAACCGCCGGGGTCGAGCCACTGTCGGGCCCCAGGGCCTCCGGCAGCCGGCCCAACACATGGCGACTGAAGGGCACATCCACGGAGCGCCCCCCCGGCAGCATGTCCCCCGGCACTCGGAGGACCGTCCAATCGGCGCCGGTGGTCTGCGAGAAGACCAGCTCCGGCGCCAGGTCATCGCGCCCTCGTGCCAGGAGCACCGGCACATGGGGGACCCCGGGGACATTGGCCCCCGGCAAGAAGCGCCGGAGCAAGGACTGGCTGCGCGAATCGCCCGAATTCACAAACACCACCGGGCTGGCAGTGGCCCCCCCGGTGAGGTCCGACCACAGGAACCAGTCGGCCAGCTCGCTTCGAGCTCCGGCTGCCGAGGACGCCGGCAGCCGGAGCACCTCGCGCGCGTCGATCCGCGACCGGGCCAGGCTCTTGGAGCTGGCATTCGCCCGGAGCAGGTACACTCCATCGGACATGGTATACAGCACGATGCTGTCCACGCCAAGGCGCCGCAGGGCAAAGCAAGGGCTCTGCACGTAGGACTGTGCCACGGCCGGGCTGTCGGCCTTGCAGGGGCCCTGCGCGCCGGTGCACGACAGCCAAGCCTGGGACACGCTGCCGGAACGATCGCTCATGACCACCACATACAGCCATTTGCCCTCGCTCAAAAAGGGACCCAGCTCGGCCGACGCGATCACCGGGCTGGAGAGGGGCTGCGCCAGCAGGTTCACCTCCTTCAGCGGCGGCTTCATCGGGTTGCCAATTTGGCCTGTCGGCATGAAGTAAACCTTCTGCTGCTCGGTGAAGATCAGGGCCCCGATGGCCGGGCCGGTGTTGGTGGCCGGAATGACTGGCCGGGGATCCTGGTCGCTCAACAGGAGCCAGGTCTCCCCGATGGCGGTGATCGAGTCGCCGCTGGCCAAGCCCGGCATCTTTTCCGGCCCCACAATACGCAGGGAGGCCGGCAGCGGTGGCGAAGCATCTGGCCGGCATACCCCGGCGGCCGGGACAAATCCCGCCGAGCAGCTGGACACGCAGACGGTGTCCCCCCCGGGGCCACTCGGCTCGGGCAGGAGGCCCTCCTGGCACACGAGGCAGTGGTGCTCGTCGCATGTCCGGCATCCGCCCTGCGCACAGACCTGGCAGAGGTGGCTCGAAAGGGAGAAGGGCAATTCGCCTGACGGACGGGCAGGAGGCGACAAATGGCCCGGAGGAGCAGGGAAACAAATGACCCGGAGGAGTAAGAAGAGGAGCGCCCAGAGAAAAGACCCCCGCCCCGCCCCCCCCCCCC
>NW_009242979.1:1006481-1008653 GCF_000388065.1 Fonticula alba | reverse complement strand
CCCCCGCCCCCCATGGCCAAGGGCGCATACGTCAGGCACATGGTGAATGGATGTGACCCTCGGGGTGGACATACTGCGCGACCGTTTCAGGAACCGGCCATCGGCGCACCCGGCACACAGGTGCCTCGACGAGACATACGGCGACTCGACCTGGCCCGGGGCACAAAGCCACCCGCCCGGCGCGCCGGTCACCTGGTCCGCCGTGTCGCACACAATGCTTTCATCAAGCTGGCAGCCCATATCGCCCGGCTCCAGGAGCACGGTGTTGGTCCGGTCCATCAGGCGCCATGGGGCCGGGGCCGAGTGCAAAGCAAAGCGCCCAAGCTGCATGTCAGCCACTTGGACCACTCTCGGAGGCAGCAGGACCCGGCGCCAGACAAGGTCCTCCACCGGGATGGTGATCTCCCAGAGGCGATCCCGCGGATCCGGCGCTTGGGGAAAGACCAAATAGAAAGGAGACACCCCCTGGTTCATGGTGGAGGCTGGCGCCGCCAGAATTCGAACTCCTGCCAGAGGCAACCCACTCGGCAGCAACATCTCCACCAGACTCTCGGTGGGGGCGACGCCGTGACAGACCAACACCGACAGGACACGATTGTCCTGGATGAGAACCACATCCGCCGCATCGGAGCACGTACTGGCCGGGGATTTCACCCGGGTGGCGGCCATCTGCACGACGGCACCACTGAAGTTCAGGGTCGGGCCTGTGGAATAGCCAGACCCCTGGTGGCTGATGTGCAAAAGGTGCCTGAGCCAGGCCAAGTAGAAGGACCGGCCGACGCCGGGCACCGCCATTGCCGGCCCGTCGATCGAGGGGACATCATGCGACAGGGGGGTCAGCGACGAGTGGCTGAGCGTGCCCAGGAAGACCGAGCGATCGGTGCTCCCCGAGCCAGTCAAACCGAGGACATCCGCGCTGTTGGAGCTGGACACAACGCCGGCCAGCAACTCGGTCTGCGGCCCCGGCAGCGAGTGCTCCACACTCGAGGTGTACATTGCGACCATGCTCCGGCTGTGCTCGACGGCCATCGGAATCGACCCGCTCGATTGGTGGATGAGCATCACCCGGGAGCCCGAGATGTCGGTGCTTCGCCCCCGGTTCATGTAGAACCGCACCGCCGCGAAGAAGGATCCCCACCGGATTTCGGGGCTGTTGTTCACGGGGAGATTCTGCTCGTGGAAGTGGAAGGCATTGTCCACGCCGAAGACACTGGCCGAGGATGGTACTCCCACAAAGGGCACAAGCACGGGCACCTTGTCAGTCGACAGGGCCGGATGCGGGGCCGAATACAGCACCAGGTCCTGGGCCCGTGCGGGCCCGGCAAAAAGAAGGACAAGCCATGAGAGGGCCACCAGGATGGCCGGCGACCGGCGCCGCCAGGATGGCCGCAGGGGTGCCATAACCTTCCCGGGCCCCGGTGGCTGGAGGGGCAAGGCAGAAGCAAGGGCGGGCGTGGGGCCGAGCCCGGGCAAGAGCGGCGAGGGGGGGGGGGGGGGGGAGAGGGGACAAAGTGTGCAGGCCACTAGGGCAGGGAGGGGAATTGCATTTGGCCTGTGGACAGCCATCTGCGCCGGGAGGGGGCGGCCTTTTCCCCGCCTTAGGTCCGGGCCCCGCCTGCCTGCCTGCGCCGGGCCCCCGCCACGACACCCCTCGGGCCGGGGTCGCCTGCGGATGTTGGTTCCAGCGAGCCCGCTCCGTGGCCGCCCGGTGCAAGGTATTTTTCAACTCCGCCATCCGCCCCCCCTGAGAGCCGGGGCCGGCGTGGTGCCCGGAGAGAGAGGCCAGACCCTTTCGGCACATAGCGACATGCCAACGCTTCGGCCGGGTCGGGCTGTTTCGGCTCGCAACACGGTCGCACGCCCCGGGGCCGGGCCTCTGTGGCCGGAAAACACGGCGTCGGGCCATGCGCCAAGATCGGGCGCCCCCGGGTGGAGTGGTGCAGGGTCCAACGCAGGAGGTCCCGGCGTGGCCTGCGCCCGGTGGCTTGCTGGGGGTCCGGAGGGGGAACATCCTTCCCAGGAGTTTGAAACGTCCTCCCGCAACACACAGGGGTAGCAAGGGGAGAAATGCGGCCCTGAGGGCCCGCGATCCGGGGGCACGCAGCGTCCGAACACCAGCCCAGGCGACGGGGGGAGGAGGGGCAATATGGGGGCGAGGGGGGGGGGGGGGGG